>NC_061115.1:25490407-25545496 GCF_002878395.1 Capsicum annuum | reverse complement strand
CTTGTCTTTCAATGTTATACAACATTCATTATCATCAAAGTCTAATGAATGAAACCCTAAAAGGTTCTATTTATAGATATTACAAAAATAGTGTGAAATGTCCATAATACCCTTCAAGGGTGAGGTGCCCATCAAATGCAAGAAGTGGGCTGATTTTGGTGTGTTTAGGCCCTCCTTTACACTTCACTTGTGCAATTCCTTGGACGGATTTATTACGCACTCAGTTCACGTCCATCCTCGTGGTCGTACTTGTATCATATATTGTACAATCATATTAAACAAAAATGACAAAGTTACAAAAGTAATACGTTACACCAATCTAACACCTAAGAGTCCATACCAAATTCAACCTACAACAATCAACTATAGTTAACTACTCCTTAGAACATAACATGTATGGGAGGATAAGTTTAACTAGACTAGAGAATCCCTCAAAGCTACAATGATGCACAAATCTTGCACACTAATTAGCAGACACCAAATTTCACTTCAATGTTCAACCATTTCACTTCACAATAACTTCTCTAGGGCAATCATGTTTCGAATCAGCTTACCTGCATAAAACCATAAATCAAAGGAAACCTTACATATATTTGATAGGATTATAAACAATTCTGACAGGGTTTAAAACTTAGAAACATACCAAAGGTCGGCGAAAAATGATCAACTCCAGCTGGAGATCTGCTAGATATATTGCAGGAGGCCTTCCTGATTCAGCCCGGTTGTCTCTAGCCAAGGCAGCTCTTTCTTCCATCTTTTTGCAATGATCTCTCATCTTTGATTTGAGGAATGGCAAAAAGCGATTCAACCCCATAGACCCATGGAGAAATAAGCAGAAAGCAATAGAAAGATAAACAAGATGTAGACAAGTGAATGAGGACGGGATGATTATCAGCAGGAAGTTTACACGTTAAAAGTGTAAGGCTCAAAGTTTTCTAATCTTTCAGTCTTCTCTAACATTCTCATAATATAATTTATTCAAAGTCACCAGAATCAGTACACTGGTTCAAAATAGAAGCTGTGGTAGATATTTTTGTGTAGTAAGCAGCAGTATTGAGGTTCGAGAGAATTCTCTTTTACCTGTCAGTATTAGTGCCTGCATAATCATCTGCCTGAAATACTTCAGTTCAGCAGTTTCGCAATATGTTGAAGGTTCCCTTAAAAGGGTCAAGATGAGTAGCAGCTCTTTCAGGGTGCTATTTGGTACACCACTTTAGCAGAATGCTAAACCCTTATTTTGGACGTTGCACAAGAAAGGCATTTAAGGTGTTAAGTCATTCAATAGAAGATTAATGCATCCATGCATTAAATGGATCAATTTCTTATTGTAAAGAAAAATAAATGCTTCACTCTGAACGTCAGGTCAAAATCAATCCAGACCACAAAATAAACAGATGAACTTTAGGCACGACTTTACTCATAATTGACACCATGTTGAGGAACAAAGCAGTATTATAAGCAATGGAGACTGATCTTCAAAATCAGCCATCACTAATACGTTTTCCTTAAAAGCACGCACATAGAAAGCATGATGCATCTCACCGATAAGACTTATTTTGCAAGGCAGTTATGATGATAAGAAACTGAATGATCAGAAATTAATAAGAATGAAATCCACAGAGATGTCTTGATCTGCTAGCATCAAGTGATGGGTCGGAAAATTGGGATCACCATGGAGATCCAGTCATTTTGCTGTCAGCCCATTTAAGAACTATCAGAGTAACAAGTTCCAATATTGAAGGGTAATGTACTTGAGGCTATAGACGATAAATCTTCAACATAACCCAGCCCATCTCTTAAAGTTCAACGCTGCCTCTCTCTTTTTCATCTGGGATTCTGACTGAAATTTTGGAGACTTCCCCTTGTAGAGTGTTTTGTGGTATTTTAAGAAGAGGGCGCGATATTTGTACTTGTCAATAAACATATTACCTTTCTCCATCATCTCTACAACTTCATTTGCTCGAACAAAAAAACCACCTCTAACAAATGTATAAAGTACAGCATCTAACAGTTCCTGATCAAACTTCATTCCATAAGAAAAAGCAATAGACTTCATTTCACCCCATAGTTCCGTCACCTCGACATATTTTCCACCAATGGTGGCATAACCTGTGACCAGAGAATGAAATGTTTGTGCATTTGGAGCATGGCCCAAACTCCTCATCTTCTTAAAAGCCTTTTCAGCATCTTGCATCAACCTCTTTTTGCAGAAAAAGTGAATTACATTATTCCAATCATGAACTCCATAATCTACTTTTTTCCCTTCCTTGATTTCATGCAAAAGTGTCACCATTAAACTAGCTTCACCTCCTTCTGCAGACCCTTTCACCAATTTCTCAAATTCTTGATGACCAGCTCTTGGTATCTTGGCCTCTTTCATCTCCTTGAACAGGTGAAGGGCCCCTTGAGAGTCCTTCTGTATCACCTTGGACTGGATCAATACTTCATAACAGCTTGCATCTATCTGAATCCCAGCTCTACGAGCATCTCTAAGCAGTGATGCAACTTCCCCTGCTCGATTCTCTTTACAGTATGCTTTCAAAAGAGATGTATAAACAGAAGAACCTGTTCTAACACCAGCCAATCGCATTTCATCCAGAAGGTCATGTGCCTGATCTAACCATCCGAGTGAAATACAAGAGTTTATCACATGAACCAAGGCAGAATCATCAACTGAAACTGGAGAATCTTCTTTCGCTGCTTTAATTAGAAATTCCGCAAGATCTTTTGTTCTTCCAACTTCTAAGAAAGCCTTTACCAATTTAACATATAATTTCTCAGTAGGCTGGAGAATACCATGTTCAGTTGTAATAAATTCAATTTGTTTCTGCAACTTTATTACCAAGACATCAAGTAAGTTTTTAGCAATGGTCTGCAGTTCTGAAAACTTTCTGTCCCTACAGAGGTCTTCGTATGATACCCAATTTTCTGATCCATCTGGCTTTCGATGATGTGCATCCTCGGTGAGAACATTTGAACGCAATGTATCGCCACTTCTAGAAGCTTCTAGGAGCAAACTAGCTGTACCAAGAGAATTTTTAGCTTTCTCTGCCTTGCGAAGCATTTCTAGAACCATGTGGGATGTAGATTCAAGATCTCCAAATTTCAGATAGCATGAAAGCAAACAATTATAGAACTGACGAAATTGCATCTCCGTCACATTAGGGGCCTCTTCCATGTCTCTCTTAAGCTTATTGAACTCCTCCCTTCGACCATTCTTCTCATAAATATGAGCCATTATGATTAGTAAAGTAGCATCAGCTTTCAAGTTGATTCGAGGCATCATGTCAAGGAGCTGCTCTGCTTTTCTAGTAGTTCCAAACAGAAGACATCCCACTAAAGCAATGTTAAAACATGTAGCATTAGGCTTCATGGAAAGCAGAGATTCATTGCTCTTTTTACGGGGATCAACTCTTCCATCCTGGAACAAGTAACCTATTTCAAGAACCAATTCAACAGCAAGGTATGCTCCAGTAGAGGTTTGTGACATATAAGCAAGGATTGCAGACCAAGCACTCACAGGTGGATACCTCTCTGTTTCCACAAGCTTCCTTACAAGAGTAGATGCGGGAATAGGTGATCCACATTTGGCAAAAGCTAAAGAGAGATATATAAGAGTATTTCTCTCAAGCAAGTCATGCTTGCTCTCCTCAAATGCCTGTTCAATCATGCCATAAGCGCTCTCCAGCCGTCCAAGATCTGAGCTTTCAGCAAAAGCTGCTACAAGTTTATTAACAATAGTTTTTCTAGGAAACCCTGCCATTTGTATGTGTCGCACATACAAAGCCCATGCATCGTCCAATTTATTTTCATCAATCACATTTTCTAACTCCTCGGACATTTTACCAATGTCTTGAGCCTGGACAAGGATTGTCCCAGCAATGGTAGAAAAAGGAGCAGTCTGAGCAAACGCAGTGCGGTCAACTCTACTCTGAATCCCAATGTTGCCCCAAAAGAAGCCAACTGACCGATTGACAATCTCATTACTCCAACCAGACTGAATTGCTTGTCTGAAAACTATCGAAGCCCCATTAACAGGAAAAATCCGAAGCAAGGAACAAGGCCAGGCTGTTAAACCCAAGTTCAACTTCCGGAGACTGATCATTTTCTCCCAGTAGCATTCCTAGATCTTCATTTCATGTTGAATCTTGGTTGACAAAAGAATTAAAAAAGTATTAGAGATTAAATTATCAATTTCTATTTTGTTAAAAAATAATTTCCATTCTCTGAAATGCTAAACATAACTCAAGAGTGCATGACTTATTTAGATGTTAGACATATTTTGAATTCATGGAATTCAGATGATGCAGTTTGAGAAGGGCAGAAATTGAAGTTGGCTGCATGAGGGATCGAAAGGATTTCCTAAGTGAGTTGACATATAATGTTTCAATTTAAGTTGCTAAAACTTGCAATATAATGATAATTTTGCATCTTTTATATCATTAGTTCTTTTGTTATCTATTTATATAAAAAAGATATCAGTATTAAAATCATACAAATTCGAGTTGATTTCAAGTGGACTCGGAGCTCGGCAATCCCAATTCATAGTTCATGTTCTGTCATTAAGAAGCATGCTGAAAGCTTGCAACAAAATGGTTAATATTAGACTTTTTATAGCCTAATTCTTGTTTTCCTTTATTCATTATGAAGATTTCAGAGTAATTAACATGGGAAGTAAATAAGAAAGCAGAATTAGGTTGTAAAAATCATAAAGAAGTATCAAAATCATTTCTTTATGCATTGATAGTAGTCACTAAGCATGGCAACCCCAATTTCGAATTAGTGTTTTACTATTAAAAGCAGCCTCTCTGCTTTGTCTGAGGTAGTGGTATGGACAGCATAACATTTTACCCTCCCCAAACCTCACTTTGTGGGAATACACTGGGTATGTTGTTGTTGTACTATTAAAAGCAGGCTGAAAACATGCAATATAGTGACAGAGATTACACCTTTATGGCCTTATACTCCTTTTTCACTTCCCTTTCTTTTAGGAATATCTCAGAACACTAACTAGCATCACTACTTGGATGGCCATCCAAGTTATGGAAATTACAGAATACACAATAAAATCACTTTTGTTTCTTTATAACAACAACATCACTCATGTTTTGCCAATTATCGCACAAAATAACTCATAGTGGTAAAATACTTCCTCTCACCAAAAAGCTCTCTCTCATTATCCCACAAAATCACTCCTGCAGATCAGCTTACTAATCTCAACTATCGATTCCAATCTAAAGGATGAAAGGAAGATATCTACTCCAAGTCAAACTGAACATGAATCATGGAACAGTGATTAACCGAAGAACTCATGTCACATGCATTTCCTCCAGCTACAACCCCCTCGCATCAAAGACAAACTTTTGGGGGGTTTAAAGCTACAGTATGAAAATAAGTTGGGTCTTAAACAACTGCGCAATGGAATATGCAGACAGCCAATCGCATAATTTAAAGCTAGATAGAAAGAATAGCGACATTAAACAGAATCAGCAATCAACCCAATACCAGCATTCACAATAGCTCAGTGTTTCTGTATCGGACAAGCAACTCAGACTTACACAGGCGTCCGTAAGATAAGAACTTGAAATGGAAAAAAGAAAGAGACAAAGCAAAAGAAATCAAGAACTCACAACCTAGTAATGAAATGACAGTATAGTCTGGCTGACAGCAATCCGAAGAACGTAGCTCAAGAAACAAAAGCATACACCAAACAGAAAAATAGCACAACTTTTTCCCCAGTATCATTAGCCACTCCAATAATAAAGCACTAAACAATGAGAGAAATTGCTTTTAAGGGAGAAAAGGAAAAGAGTTAATGGTCAAAAATACACCGAAAGTATCCTGATTTTTTGAACTTTATGCCTGAACTATATGGTGTGCCTTGAATTAAAAGGTACAAACAAGTTTCCCAATTAAGTGAGGGTCCTTCAAGTTTTAAAAATTAGGTAAAAGGGACAATTTTTTTCCAGTTTTTTTTAAACATTTTCGCTCCAACAACTTTGCACAGTTGTTGAGTTGTTCGACAACTTTGCAAAGTTGTTCAACAATTGTTCAAAGTTGTTCGCCAACTTATAACTGTTGAGACAACTAATGCAGTTGTCGAACAACTGTCCCAATTATTTAAGCGACTTTATCTTTTTAACTTAATAATATTGTGGGACCACTTGTCCCTTTTTTTTTTAATTAAAGACTTGAAAGGGTCTTTCAACTCATTTTTCTCTAGTGTCTAAGTGAACTATCACCAACTATTTATCAAATGACTCAAAACACAACTAAACTGTCAGTTGTTCCTTTTTCCTACTTGAAATATCACCATAGTTCATGTGTGTTTTGGGAACAATTTACAGTTGAGGTGGTCGTGGTACCCAAGGTTGTGGCCTAGTGGTCAATGACGTGGGTTGAGCAACATAAGGTCTCAAGTTCAATTCCCAATTCCAGTATAGAAAAAAATACTAGGTGATTCTTCCCATTTGTTGTAGCCTTGGTGGACTACCTCTTGCTGGTGGAAAGTGTCGGGTATCCCGGGAAGTAGTCGAGGTACATACAAGCTGGTCGAACACCACGGCTATCAAAAACATAATTAATAGTTGACGAGTGTTTTGATAAATAATTGATGATAATTCAAGTTGGAACTCAAAAAATCGGGATAGTTTTAGGTACATTTACACTTCACTCGAAAAAAAATGATCATTTTTGGGGATAACAGAGTGATTTTATTGTTATAAAAGAACTGATTTTTAGTGAGTAATTTTCATAACTTGGATTGACCATAAAAGTAATTAACTGTAATAAAAATGCATTTTAATTAGAAGAAAAAGAAAATCAGAAATTGAACTGAAAACCAACAATATAATGAGTAAAAATTGCACCTTTTATGGCATCTTTTTTCTTTTATAATTTTCTATGTTCATAATACTGATTAGCACTTCATTGAAAAGAAAAAAAGATTAGCCCAAAAAGATAAAAAAGGAACTCACAGTTGGATTTTTTATTTGCTCAGAGAGAAGTAAAGTTGGGTGGAGAAGGAAAGCGTTGCGTAACTGTGGGCAGAAGAAAAAGAAGATTGTTGACATAAACTAATGTTGGGCCTCTTCAAAAAGAACTATTTCGGGCCAAAAATCAATGTAAGACAGCAAAGAACTATTTCGGGCCAAAAATCAATGTAAGACAGCAAGGAGTAGGCTCTATTACGAGAAATAATCCATCTATTAAGTGTGGTATTAATTAATATTATATTTGATAGAATTTTGAATCAATATATTATTAATATCATGTATTAGTTACACATCCTACATGGTATTATAGATGTATTACTAATACATTACATATGATGTTATTAGCAATTCATGGATTTTAATATCATGAGATTAGTATGTATAAAGGCAAGAATATCCCTCAAATTCTTTTAAATATTTTTTTATTTTCTTAATTTTATTTTTTATATTTGTACTAATAAATTTGTTCAAATAAATTAGTTTACAAATTTTATTATTATCTACAAAAAAGTCCTCAAATTTCTTTAATTTTTTTCTAAATCTTTTTCAATTTATTCAATAGGAGTAACTTTTTTTCAATTTATCAAAATAATAATATCCCTCCAAATAATTTTAGTTATAAAAAAAAACTACTCCATTAATATTGAGATTATTTTTTATGTAGTGTTTGGTTTGATATATTGAAAACAATATGTATTGTTATATTTTAAAAAGAATATTATTTGTTTACAAAAATACCCTTTGAGTACATATTATAACTTTGTGTATTTTCTTTACAAAACTTTATTATTCTTTTTTTAAAATAAAAAAATAAAAATATAACTAATTATTTACTTTGGAATTTTAAGATTCAATCATTCACTTATATATCTATTTTTTTTGTTATCATTTCTTTATTTGTTCATTATTTTTTTGTTGTTTTCACTTTGTGATGTTCTTACGTTTGAAGGAGATACGTGTAACTTTTGAATGAGACAATAGAATTATGATTAACATAAATTTGTGTTCCGTAGAGTGTTAAAGCAAAGTAGAAAAATTGTATATTTATGAATATCTTATTTACAAAATTAAAGCTTGTATGCAATCATGCAATTTATTTTTGAATTTTGACCAATAAGTATTTTTTAAGTTAATGGAGTAGTTTTTTCACGACTAAAATTATTTGGAGGGATATTATTATCTTGATAAATTGAAAATAAATAACTCACATTGAATAAATTGAAAAGATTTAGAAAAAAAATTAAAGAAATTTGAGGGCGTTTTTATATTGACACATATTTATCCATGGATTACTAATCCCACCAAATTGGATGTATTAGTTATACACCCCTATAATACCATGTATGGTGTATAACCAATTCATGTATTAATTATACATAGCTTCAAAATTGCTACCAAATAATGTATTAAGTAATCCCATCATTTAATCCATGGATTATGAAAATAATTCACCCTACCAAACGGGTCTTTAATACATGGAATAGTATTAATTAAGGGTCACTTGCAATTTTTTTTGCAGGAAATTAGATACAGGAAGTTGCATATCATAGACCCAAATATGGGTGGCTTTAGATATTGGCAAAATGACCTTATGGACCCTCCTACTATGTCAGTTTTATAAGTTGGACACTTCTACTTACATGTTTATCATCTGAACCCTTAAACCCATCAAAAAGCAACATTTCGCACCCTTTGACCGTTGACCTTGCCTATGTGGCAAGGTCATGGTGACTAGGACAAAGAAAGTACCACTCGCCTAGGGTTGGGAGTGAGGATCAATTTTTGCCCAATTTTATATTAAAATAATTACAAAAATAAAAATAATATTAAAATTTTAAAAATAAAATAAAAAGGGTCCTTTTTTTCACTCCATCTTTTTAAATTTAATTTTTAAAATTTTTTTAAAATAATTTAAAATATATTTTTAAAAATTTAAAAATAATTTAAAACAATTTTTAAAATTTAAAAAAAAATTAAAAAGGATCCTTCTTTTCCCTCCATTTTTTTTAAATTTAAAAATATTTTGACAAATTTAAAAATAATTTAAAAATATTTTTAAAAATTAAAAAATAATTTTAAAAATATTTTTTTCCCTCCCCACCCCATCCCAACCCGTCCCCACCTCACCCCCAGCCCCCTACCCTACCCTAACACCCGTCCAGCCCTTCCCCACCCCCACACAGCCCGTCCCTACCCCCATAACCTACCCAGCCCCATCCCACCCCACCCCCAGCCCCTCCACCCCACCCCAACCCCATACCTACCCCAACACCTCACCAGCCCCGTCCAGCCCCTCCCCATCCCATCCCCACACCCCTCCCATCCCCATCCCCACCCCATCCCTAGCCCCTATACCCCACCCCAACACTCTTCCAGCCCCCCCTCTCCCACACGTTCACTTTTTATTTTTTATTTTAATTTTTCCTCTCAATTCAATTCGTTTTTTAATTAAAATTTAAATTTAAAATTTTTTTATTTTTTGGGGGATTAAAATTTAAATTGAAAGTGAGTGATTGTGAATATTAAAAAAAATTAGTGAATTTCGCTTGAAAAAAATTAAACTTTTTGTAAATTTGTTAAAAATATTCAAATATAAAAATAAAAAATTTATTATGTTTGTATATATGAATTTATAGTTAAAAATTTAAATTAGTTGGAGAAGAATTTTAATTATTTGGAATGAATTTGATGTTTAATTTGTGAGTAAAATTAAAAACACGATTATTCAAATTTTTCTACAATTTATAAATTTTTCTTATTTAATTAAATTAATTTTAATATTTAATTTGTTATGTATCATTTTAAAAATGACTTGGAATTTAATGTAATATTTTTTTTAAATGATGTGGCAGATGACGTGGCAGACATGTCAGGCGTGACAGACGTGACAGACATGTCAGGCGTTGCAGACGTGACAGCTGATGTGGCAGCTGACGTAAGGGAGAGTGTGTTACACTCACCAAAAAAAGGGTTTAAAATGTTGCTTTTTAGTGGGTTCAGGGGTTCAGATAACAAACATGTAATTAGAAGTGTCCAACTTACCAATCGACATAGTACAGGTGTCCAGAAGGGCATTTTACCTTAGATATTTGATCCCAATAAGAAATGTCTTTAAAGAATAATCTTCTTTACTTTTTAAGTATAGTACAAGTACCATTTACCCCTCTACACCTCAAATATATTTTTAAAACTTTCCATACTTATTTGTCTCTCAAATTTTATTTTTTATTATTTTCACTTTTTATATTTTCCTTTAATTTATTATTCCATTTTTTAAAATTATTTTCACTTTTTTATTTTTTTCTTTAACTTTATTATTTTCACATTTTATTTTTTTCATTAATTTTATTTTCATGTTTTAATTCATTTTGTCTCAACCTTTATTTTTTTATCTTTTTCCTTTTTTCTTAAGCATTATCTACTTTTTCTCTTTTGCTTTTTTTGAATTCATTTGTCTTTAACCTTTATTTATCTTTTATTTTTGTTTTTTATCAGTTCTCTTTTTTCTCCTCATTTTTCTCAATCTTTATTTTTATTTTTTCCTCTCATTTTTTATTTTCTCAATTTTTTTAATTCTTCACTTTTTTCTTAATCTTTATTTTTTTTACCTTTTTTTCTCACTTTTTTTTTTAAAAAAATTTCTCTATTTTGTTTGATCTTTTTTTTTTCAGTTCTCTTTTTTTCCTTCATTTTTTTCAAACTCTATTTTTATTTTTTCTCTCATTTTTTTTTTCAATTTTTTAATTCTTTGCTTTTTTCTTTCCTTTTTTTTTCTCTATTTTTTTTATTTCTCTATTTTGTTTGATCGTTTTTATTTCTCAACTTCTATTATATTTTGCTAATAAATAAAAAATTGGATAATCCGCAAAGGGATCTTCTTTTTTTGACATCAAAGCAAATTTAAGGGCATGAATTATTGTTACAAAGTTCTTTGAAAGTTCTTGAGATAAGTCGTGTCTCTAAGGTGAGAGTTGTAAAATATCTCATAAATAAAGACATAATGTGGTAATATCAACTCTTGCCCGTGGGGCATAATTTATTATTTAAAAGTCCTTGAGTAAATTCTTGCCTCTAAGACAAGAGTTGTAGAACATTTCATAAATGAAAACATAACGTGGTAGTGTCAACTCTTGCCCGTGGGGCATAATTTATTGTTTGAAAGTCCTTGAGCTAAGTCTTGGCTCTAAGGCAAGAGTTGTAGAACATCCCATAAATGAAGACATAACGTGGTAGTGTCAACTCATGCCCGTGGAGAATAATTTGTAGTTTGAAAGTCATTGAACTAAGCCTTGCTTCTAAGCCAAGAGTTGTAGAATATCTCATAAATGAAGACATAACGTGGTAGTGTCAACTCTTGCCCGTGGGGCATAATTTGTAGTTTGAAAGTCCTTGAGCTAAATCTTACCTCTAAGGCAATAGTTGTAGAACATCTCATAAATGAAAACATAACGTCGTAGAGTCAACACAGGCTCGTAGAGTCAACTCTTGCCTGTGGGGCATAATTTGTAGTTTGAAAGTCCTTGAGCTAATTAAGTCTTGCCTCTAAGACAATATTTGTAGAACATCTTATAAATGAAAATATAACGTGGTAAAGTCAACTCTTGCCTGTGGGGCATAATTTGTAGTTTGAAAGTCCTTGAGCCAAGTCTTACCTCTAAGGTAATAGTTGTAGAACATCTCATAAATGAAAATATAACGTAGTAGAGTTAAATCTTGCCCTTGGGGCATAATTTGTAGTTTGAAAGTCCTTGAGCCAAGTCTTGCTTCTAAGAAAATAGTTATAGAACATCTCATAAATGAAAATATAACGTGGTAGAGTTAACTCTTGCCCGTGGGGAATAATTGTAGTTTGAAAGTCCTTGAGTCAAGTCTTGCCTCTAAGGCAATAGTTGTAGAACATCTCATAAATAAAAACATAATGTGGTGGAACTCTTGCTCGTGGGGCATAATTTGTTGTTTGAAAGTCCTTGAGCTAAGTCTTGTCTCTAAGGCAATAGTTGTAGAACATCTCATAAATGAAAATATAACATGGTAGAGTTAACTTTTGCCCGTAGGGCATAATTTGTTGTTTGAAAGTCCTGGAGCTAAGTCTTGCCTCTAAGGCAATAGTTGTAGAACATCTCATAAATGAAAACATAACTTGGTAGAGTCAACGCTTGCTCGTGGGGCATAATTTATAGTTTGAAAGTCCTTGAGCTAAGTTTTGCCTCTAAGGCAATAGTTGTAGAACATCTCATAAATGAAAACATAACGTAGTAGAGTCAACTCTTGTCTATGGGGCATAATATATTGTTTGAAAGTCCTTGAGCCAAGTCTTGCCTCTAAGACAATAGTTGTAGAATATTTCATAAATGAAAATATAATGTGGTAGAGTCAACTCTTGCTCGTGGGGCATAATTTGTAGTTTGAAAGTCCTTGAACTAAATCTTGCCTTTAAGGTGATAGTTGTAAAACATCTCATAAATAAAAGCATAACGTGGTAGAGTCGACTCTTGCCCATGGGGTATAATTTATTGTTTGAAAGTCCTTGAACTAAGTCTTGCCTCTAAGTTAAGAGTTATAAAACATCTCATAAATCAAAATACAATGTGGTAGTGTCAACTCTTGACCATGAAACATAACTTGTTGTTTAAAAGTCATAAGTCTTGCCACTACAATGTAGTAGTGTCAATTCTTGCCCATGAAATGTAGCTTATTGTTTGAAAGTCGTAGGTCTTGCCTTTATAATGTGATAGTGTGAAGATGTAACTAGAATGAAAGAAATTGAAGAAAAGAACAAAAATTATAAAAATTTGCGAAAAAACAAGAAAATGAAGAAAAATATTAAAAAAATAAAAATCAAAGAAAATGTAGAAGTTGAGAGAGAATAGGAAAAAAAATAAAGGTTGATAAAAAAAAAGAAAGATTAAATAAGAATAAAGGTCGAGAAAAATTTAAAAAGAAAAAATTAAATAAAAATCAAAGAAAAATAAAAAAAAGTTTTTTTTTTTAAATAAAAATAGACGTTTAAAGGTGTAAAGAAAAAAATTAAAGGTTGAGAGAAACTAAAAAGAACACAAAAAAGAGGAGAGAAAAAATAAAAATAAAAAATAATATAAAAGAAAAAAGAAAAAAAAAGTTGAAAGGAAAAAAGTAAAGGTTGAGAAAATAAAAAATAAGAAGAGAAAAGAAAAATAAAAATTAAAGTAAAATTACAAAAATAAAAAAAATAAAAGTTGAAAGATATAAATATGGAGTTGTTATCCATTGTGAGGATTATTTATTTAATTTACTCAGTTGATCAGGGACAGTTTTGTCCATAAAAATTTAGTTAATAGGTAAAGGCTATTTTAAGGAAGTTTCTTTTATTTGGGACTAAAATTTGAAAGCCACCCTAATTTAGGTCTATTTTTGAGATTCACCCGGTTAGGTAGGATGACCAAAAAGTGGGTGAATTTTAATTTTTGACCTCCATAAGAAAGGTCTTTAAACACTAGTCTTTTTTCTTTTCTATATATAGTACAAGTAAATTTTTGTTCTTCTAAGTATTTTTAAACTTTTCATTCTCATTTGTCTCTCAACTTTTTCTTTATTTTTTAAATTTTTTTAACCTTAACTTTTATATTATTTTTCTATTTTAATTCATTTGTCTCAACTTTTATTTTTCTTTTACTTTTATTTTTCTAATTTTTCTTTTTTTTTTAAACATTACTTATTTCTTCATTTCTCTCTCTTTTTTAATTCATTGGTCTCAATATTTATTTTTGTATTTTTTTTTATCATTTTTCATTTTTCATTTTTCATTTTTCTCAAACTTTATTTTTATTTTTTTCTTCTCATGTTTGTTTTTCTCAATATTTTTTTTACTTTTTTATTGTTATTTATTCTTCTCTTTTTTCTTAACCTTTATTTTTTCTTGTCTTTTTTTCTCAATTTTTTTTATTTCTCTATTTTGTTTGTTCTCTTTTTTTTTTCTCAATTTCTATTAAATTTTGCTGATAAATAAAAAGTTGGATAATCTGCAAATGGGGTCTTTTTTTTTTTTACATCAAATCAAATTTAAGGGCATGACTTGTTGTTCAGAAGTCCTTTGGGATAGTCTTGCCTCTAAGACAAAAATTATAGAATAACTCATAAATCAAGACATAATATGTTAGTGGCACGTCTTGCTTGTGGAGTATAACTCGTTGTTTGAAAATCCTTGAGTTAAGTCTTGCTTCCAAGACAAGAGTTATAGAATATCTCATAAGTCAAGAAACAATGCGGTAGTGTCAACAGTTGTCCATTGGGCGTAACTTGATCTTTTGGGAGGTTCTTAGGCTAAGTCTTGTCTTAGAGGAAAGACTAATAGAGCATCGCATAAATTAAGACGCCATATGATAGTGTCAACTCTTGTCCATGGGACGTACCTTGTCGGCTAAGTCTTGCCTGTAAGGCAAGAGTTATAAAATATCTCATAAATCAAGACACGATGTCGTAGTGTCAACTCTTGCCCATGAGGAGTAACTTACTGTTTGAAAGTCCTTGGACTAATTCGTACCTCTAAGGCAAGAGTTATAGAACATCTCATAAATCAAGACGTAATGCGGTAGTGTCAACTCTTACTCATGAAGCATAACTTGTTGTTTGAAAGTCCTTAATTTATAAAATATATCATAAATTAAGACGCAATGTGATAGGGTCAAATCTTGTCCATGGAGCGTAACTTGTTGTTTAAAAGTCCATGGGCTAAGTCTTGCCTCTAAGACAAGAGTTATAGAACATCTCATAAATCAAAACATAATGTGATAGTGTCAACTCTTACCTATGGGGCATAACTTGTTGTTTGAAAGTCCTTGGGTTAAGTCTTGCCTCTAAGTCAAGTGTTATAGAGTATCTCATAAATCAAAACACAATGTGGTAAAGTCAACTCTTGCCCACAGTGCACAACTTATTGCTTGAAATCCTTTGATCTAAGTCTTGTCTCTAAGGGAAGAGTTATAAAGCATCTCATAAATCAATACATAATATGGTGGTGTCACTCTTGCCTGTGAGGCATAACTTGTTGTTTGATGGTCCTTGAGTTGAGTCGAACCTCTAAGACAAGAGTTATAAAGCATTTCATAAATAAAAAACATAATGTGTTAGTGTTGACTCTTGCCCAATGTACATAACTTATTTGAAATTTCTTGGGATAAGTCATGCCCCTAAGGCAAGAGTTGTAGAACATCTCATAAATGAAGATATAACGTGGTAGTGTCAACTCTTGCCCGTAGGGCATAATTTGTTGTTTGAAAATCATAAAGCTAAGTCTTGCCTCTAAGGTAAAAGTTGTAGAATATCTCATAAATGAAAACATAACGTGGTAGAGTCAGCTCTTGCCCGTGGGGCATAATTTGTTGTTTAAAAGTCCTTGAGCTAAGTCTTGCCTATAAGGTAAAAGTTGTAGAATATCTCATAAATGAAAACATAACGTGGTAGAGTCAGCTCTTGCCCGTGGGGCATAATTTGTTGTTTGAAAGTCCTTGAGTTAAGTCTTGCCTCTAAGGTAAGAGTTATAGAACATCTCATAAATCAAAACACATGTGATAGTGTCAACTCTTGCCCATGAGACGTAACTTCTTGTTTGAAAGTCATAAGTCTTGCCTCTACAATGTGTTAGTGTCAACTCTTGCTCATAGGACGTAACTTGATTGGAAGAAATCGGAAAAAATTGCCAAAAAAGAAGAAAATGAAGACAAATACTAAAATACTAAAAAATAAAAATAAAAAAAAATAAAAAATAAAGAAAATATAGAAGATGAGGGAGGAAAAGAAAAAATAATGGTTGAGAAAAATAAAAAAGAGACAAAATAAAAATAAAGATTGAGAAAAATTTAAAAAGAAAAAAAGAGAAAAAATAAAAACAAAAAAATAAAAAGGAGAAAAAATTTAAAAAATAAATAGAACTTGAGAGAAGAAAAGAGAAAAAAATTAAGGGTTGAGAAAAACTAAAAATAAAAAAATTAAAATCAAAGTAAAATAAAAAAAGAGATTTTTTTTTTAAAATAGAAGTTGAGAGGAGAAAAGAGAAAAAAGTAAGCTTGAGAAAAACTAAAAAAAGAAAGAGAGATAAAAAAAAAAGATAAAAATTAAAGTAAAATAAAAAAGAGAAAAAAAGTTGAAAGATAAATATTTATGGAGTTGTTTAAAAATATTTGAGATATTAAGGGGCAAATGGGTCATTGTGCTATATAAAAAAAAGAAGGGAAACTAACTTGAGAAAATTGAAGGAAATGTATCTTTTTAGTTTTGAACGAAGGATTGATGACATTGACCAACTTAAAGGGTCAAACATCATTAGGAAACTTGATTAAGTTAATTATGGACTTGATTAATATTTTCAAAACTTTCTAATCTTTTCAAAAATACAAATCAACCCAACCCACACCCCTCTTCAATCCAAATCAACCACTCTCTTTCTCTAGCTTCTCTCAACTCTCTCCCAACCAACAGTTCTGAAAGATTTCTCCCTTCAACCTCCGGCGAAAAATAGTCGAGTGAGTTTTTTTTTGACTTTCAACCGTCAATCGACATGAAGTTCTTTGGCGACAACAACATCGAGTTCTTCGTTGTCCCATTTCTTTTTCACAGGTAAGAAATTATAAAGAAACAGAGGAACTTGAGCCAACTACTCTTTTAGTTTGAAATATGGATTGAATAAAACCCTAATTTTTGACATTTTTTCTTCTTGTTGTCATATTGTTGATTCGAATTTGTTGGTGATTTTTTGTCACAGTTGATGTTTTTAGTGTGTGTGTGTGATATGTTGGTGTTGCTGGGTTGATTTGTTGTTTGTCTTGGTAAAAATGGTATTGCAACAGATAAAACATCTGATGTAACAGATGAAACATATGATGCAACAGATAAAAATCTAATGCAACAGATGAAAATCTGATGCAACTATGAAAATCTGATGCAACAGGTGAATAATCTAACAGATCATTCATTTGTTGCAACCTACGACTCTTCTATTTGGAAGAAATCTAAATAATATTGATCCAACAGATAACTGATTAATGATCTATTTTTATTCTTTCCAACGGTTTACTCTTCATTGTGCAACAGATTAGGCCTGTTTTTATTATTTCCAATGGTTTACTCATCCGTTGCAACAGGTCGGTTATATGTTGCAACAGATAACATACCTGGTGCAACAGATTAGTGATCCATTTTTATTCTTTCCAACGTTTTACTCATCCGTTGCAACAGGTCGGTTATATGTTGTAACAGATAAAATACCTGGTGCAACAGATTAGTGATCTATTTTTATGGTTTTCAACGAATTACTCATCTATTGCACTGGGTCAGTTATATGTTGCATCGGATAAAATACCAGGTGCAACAGATTAGTGCTGTTTGTATGGTTCCCACGGATTACTCATCCATTACAACAGGTTGGTTATATATTGCAACATATAACATACCTGGTGCAACAAATTAGTTGTCTGTTGGAACTATTATATTACTGTTATGCATTAATCAATTATAATCTATGTTATGTTTCTGTTAATTTAAGATAACATGGCTCCCAAAAGAAAAGAAATCGAATTAAGTCCAAGTAAAGGAACAAGTGCAGCAGCTCAGCTATATCCACCACTTATGAGCTTGCTTTACAAGCGTTATCTCAATCAGGAGCAAAAGATAATGAACACGAGGAGGAGGAATCTTTCAAAAGAGATGATCCAAATGCTAATAGCCCTTCCACCGAAGAGTTGGTCAAAACCTCCAGCATTGATCGTTATCCTATGAGAATGCAGTGTGATGGTGCCACAGATTTAATGGGTGATCTCGTGGTTAAGTCAGTCATGGAAAAATATTTCGACGCCTTCAGAAAAATACTTCTAGAACAAAAATTAGATTCTTATTTCAGGAAAAGATACTTTGGGCAATATCTTGATTTGTCGGAGGACAACAATGCTCGTTTTCAGATGAAAATGGTATATGATCTATTCAAGCGCAAGTTTATATATGAAAACAAAGATAAGATGGATGAGGTGTGGATAAATTACTATGACATGTCTGTTTGTTTTGGTTGGAAGGAGTTTACTATAGTTACCGGACTAAAATGTTATCCTCTTTCTCCTTCTCAAGTTATACCTATTCTGACCCCAAAAAAAAGCACTCTGCCCACCTAAAAATGGAAAAGACAAGTCGAGTGATCTTGATGACCTGGTGTTCATTGTTGGTCCAAGCTTCAAAAATAAAAATATGATAGAAGCGTTGAAAGGTAAAGGACTTTCAAAGAAGCACAATCAATCATTGTGCTTGGTTTGGTTTGTACATAATGTTCTTTGGGCGAGAGACGTTAACAACAACGTAAGCCTCAGTTTAATAAATCTCTAGGAGGATCTTGAGGCATTTAAGAACTATCCTTGGGGTTATGAAAGCTTCAAAATGACTGTTGAATATTTGTTGACTCTGTTAACGCCAAAAATAGTCAACTTATATGGCTTTCCATGGGCCTTCATGGTAAATATTTCTATTAATATTATATGATTCATCATTTTTTTATTCAATAATGCTTTTGATTTTTTAGTGTTATGTTATAGACTTGGGCATTTGAAGTCATTCCTTATTTGAGATAACAAGTGAACTACCAGGAAGAAGTTTTCTGTCCAAGAATTTTGAGATGGTTGTTGGCCAAAACTGATAAAAATGCAAAATTTCTTGATCTTTTCAATCCCCCCAAGGAAGCAGTAAGTCCAATTCTAATCAGGTTTTTGTTTTAATTAATGATTAAATAATTTCATCATAATTCTTAATATATGTACCGATTTATTTTAGATTGTCCATCCGTGGCTTGTTCCGACCTATCGAGAGTTAAAGATGCCATTTTTTCTTACTTTACAATCTGTGCAAACTTTATCGGACCCTAAGGTTGTTGATGGAATAAAAATAAAATTGTTTGGAGCAACAACCATCACAAGAAAAATAATTCTGGAGGGTGGGACTAATGATGCTCCTCTTACAGTTTTTGAAACAACAAGCCATTTTGATTATGATCATAATGGTTGTACAAATTTTCTCCAGATTTTGCCGCATCTAGTGAATGTTCTTCATGCAAATGTCAAGACTGCAAGACAAAATATGATGGAGTGATTAATGTTATTAATACACTAACTGCTTCTGTAAAGGAAATGACATCTTAGAGGGGTGTCATTCCATCAAAGAAAATTTTATATCCAGACATTCCACGAGAGATCAAGGCGGCTAAGAGAAGAAGGAAAGACACTTCCAAGGCATCATCAATCATAAAAAAAAGTAAGATTGCAATTTCTCTATCTTTGTCTTGCACCGATGTTCAGTGTGCAAGGGCCACAGAAGAGCAGCATGAGCTGAAGAAGGTGAATGTACATCATCTGTTCCAAAAAACAAACAGGCACATTTCTGTTTCAATAGATGATACATCTACTGAAAATTATCAAACAGATATATATATCTGTTGCAATTGTTGTCTAACCTATTACATCAGATTTATTTTCTGTTTTAACAGATGAGTCTTATGTTGCAACAGATGGGTCATTTATTCAAAATTATTGTACTGCTCTGATTTACCTATTCGAATTCATCCCAACAGATAATCTATCTAATGCAACATAAGACTCATCTGTTGCAACAGATGAAAAATCTGTTATATATCTCTACTTAGCATTGATAATTCTGTCTTTCCAGGTAGATGTCACAACTACTGTCGAAGAGCATAATATCATAGTTGATAATCCATCAACTGTTTCCAAAGATGAAGAAAAAGTGGAGCCTGTCAGTTTGGGAGAACGAAAGAATTACCCATTTGAAGGGTTCAATATCTCGGATGAGGCTCCAAAAAAGTAACACAGTTGATCAACGACTATTCAGAATGGATTGTCGATAGGCTGTTAAAGCATCATGTCGGCAGGTATATAAATTAATTTTATAGATATTGGTTTATACAATTCTTGTCGTAAGAACCTAACATTAACACATATAAATCATCATATAGAAAAAAATGACGAGCGCTATAAAGTGAATAAATTGAGTCTTGGTTTTGATATGTTCGACTTTGTTGTTGCATATCCCGAAATAAAAAATTGGTTCTATTTGATGTCACAACCCCAAACTTGCTGGAATGATGAGGTTCAAATGCCATACATATTACTATTAATTAATACTTTATTGAATTACATCTACGTATTGATTTTTTTGTTACGGAATCCAAAATATTTGATAATATGTGCAACACATCGATGTCATTTTTTACTACCTCCGAAAGAAGGCCAAGTTGCAAACACAAGAACAATATAGATACACAATAGACAATTATTTGTACAAATTTTACATCAATAATGCCTACGATAGGTATTGTCAATAGCAGCAGGAAGTTTCTCGAAACGAGGAATGCTTAATCAATATCATCAAAGGGTTTAGCATTCCGGCTGGCTTACCTTGGCATTTGATCGACAAAGTGTACAACTCAATCAATTGTGGTGATGAATTCCATTGGGTATTGGCTGTCGTCATTCTAAAAACAGAGACGCATTTGAGTTTATGACTTAATGTCGCGAAGGAGACGTTCCGGGCCGTCGCCTAAGATACAAAAGTTGGCCAAAATATTGCCTACTTATCTTGATATGAGTGGCTTTTTCGACCAAAAGGTTCGTACTGATTGGTCGACGATTGAAGCATACCGGGATAAAATAGCTAATCCATTTGATATACAATATGTTGACGGAATTGCTCAACAAACCATTGGTAGCCTATAAGTTTAAGTGTCATGATTTAATTTCATTTTACAAATTTCACAACGCTTGCATGAACTACAAGATATGGATTATCTATTTTTTTATAACGCAGAGATTGTGGTCCTTTTGTTACCGCCTATGCCGAGTATTTGAGCGATGGATTACAAGTACCAAATGATGGACTTGATGTCGGATTACTCCACAAAACATATGCTGCTCTTTTATGGAAATACGGAGAAGCGAAAGCTCAGAAACCGTACGCAACCGATGTTAAAGATCCACAATGTCCAAAGCCAGATTCCGTAGCACCGGATGAAGAACAACTTATCCATATTGATTAGATCTTTATAACTTGAGTCCGTCAATTTAATAACCTATCCTCCTTAGTTTAACTTGTTGATTTATTTGTAGAGTAGATCGTTTGTACCCATAATGATTTTTTTGACATTTCATTTATTTGTTGGGTTATTTCATGTAATTTTTGAAGGCTTCAATTTATTTTATTCTGTCTATGAATATAATTACTCCTTAATTTTGAATATGTTAATTAAAATGAGTACTAGATTTAAATATCACAACAGATAATACATCTGTTGCAATAGACGACATATCCTATCAGATAGATTTAGACATATGTTGCAACATGAGATGCAACACGTAGGTCATCTGCTGGAAATTATATAACAGGTCTTCCTACTTTTTTGATTTGCTCCAACAGATCACCGATCAGTTCAACAGATAAGTTATATGTTGCAACAGATCATAAATCTGTTGTGACAGACAGACTGGGAACATCTGCATAACGCAATAGATAACCAACCTATTCCAATAGATAATCAATCTATCACAATAGCTACTATATCTGTTACGACAGATATAAAATATATTGCATTATAAAAATTTAACTTGGCCAGACATAAAAATTATTGCCACTACATATAAAGTGAATTGGCTTGAAATGAAAATTTGTTATTGTGTTCATCTCTGTCTTTATGCATGTTCTTTTTTATACATGGTCTCCAACCATTTAGTTAGTACCCCATATGCCCAGACCCATTGCATTTTTCCCACAACAGTGTCGCATACACCGATCATTTATGTACCGATCAACAAACACTCGATGTATGCAAGCGAGTACGGGCCGCACGCTACACCGGTTGTATTTCTTGGGAGCTGAATGTTCTTATTTTGAACTTCAAAATCCCATGATTCCTTCGCCAAGACTTCAGCCCGCGAATGATCCATCAGCTTACTTTACGTCAACAACTTGTGCAACAACTTCAAGAGTGGCTGCATGTGGGTTAAAAATATCTTGTCACTGAAGACAGGTAAGTTGCAGTCATAAACCTTAATCTTTCCCTCGTATAGTAGTATCTTAACAATGAGAAAATGTGTGACATCCACGTTCATGACTGCAAAGATTCTTTTTGCCTTGGTCCAGCTCTTGTCGTGTGGATATGGCCTCTTTTCTCTAACATATTTAATCGCTTCTTCATCCCATTGGAATATGGAAACTAACTGATCAAATCTTGGGCCACCAAAATCAGCTATCTTATAGAGTTTAGCGTACCTATTCTTGAAATTATTGTAGAAGTTGAGGTCCATTATCCTATTGGCAGCATCATAAGCATCTAGGTACGCTAATTGCCTGCCCCTCATGAGGAAGAGAATTTCATCAGCATACTGTGGAATAAGAAGATAATTTTTAAATAGGTTAGTAATTATAAAGAATAAAAACACAGTTGAAAGAATCTTATGCAGAGGGTTCTCTAAATCAGTTCACAGATTACCCAGTCAACGCAACTTATGCAACAAATGTGTATTATGTTGCAACAGAATACCAAGTTTTTGCAACAGATTACAAATCTGCTGCGTAGATTTTTCTTCATGGAGTAGATTGGAAGGGTAGGTTAGCAAAAGTAAAATTACCTTGTCCTCGTACCACACACACATATTTGTCATATTCGAGAAGTCTTTGGCAGCAAATAAATGCATGGTATATTCTTTCTGAACCTTCATCTTGATGAATTCTTTCAGTTCATTCTTCTTCTTCTTTCCAAGCATCGCAAATATGTCCACCTTCTCCGGCGGCCCCTGAACTTTAACAACTATTGGAGCGGGGGGAGTTGCAATTTTTGTTAATTTCAGAACGAAGAGAATTTGTCTAATTTTTCTTCTCTTCCTCCTAACCTCCACTGTAGGAGTGCTTGGCTCCCTTACCTCGTTGGATAGTATGACACCCCTCTTGGATTTTAAATCCTCAGAAGCTTCAGTAATAGTCTCTAGCTTGTTAAGGAGTTTATCCTCTCTGTCCGTGCACACTTTGTATTTGCAATGAGAACATGAGGGTAAGGAGGGGTAAGAAGGACCACTATAAGGGTGGGAGGGATCGGTGTAGGGGTCAGAGGGAGGACCTGTACAAAGGGTGTTTTCCAATATATTTATTTTTTACTGAATCACGACTGGTAGCAGAAGCAGCAGCAGGCTAGTTGCCACTATCACAAACAACTCCATTAGTAACACCCTCAGAAGAAGCACCCGGATCTGTTGCAGTTTGAGGTTGGTCGTGAAGAGCTTCAACATTAGGCTGACCTTGCCTAACTGCTCTTTTTATGGATGTTGCTCCATCCAATTCCTTCTTTATTAACTCCACCGTTGGATTTTCTTTTGTATCAACAAGACCCAGAGTAAGAAAAGAAGTCATCCCCAGTCCTCAATAGTAGGCACGGTCTAAGGATGCACACAACCTATAAAAAAGACATGAGGAATTTAAATCATATAATAATAATTTGCAGTCAGTTGGGTTACATGGGGCTCGGGTTATGTTAACACAACCAACTTATGCAACAGACGATCTAGCTACCGCAATAGCTAATTTGTATGTTGAAATAGATTGATAATATGTTACATCAGATTGTCCATCTATTGCATAATTTGCAGTAGATGGGTAATCTGTTGAGTAGGGTTCAGAGACCAGAGCAACATATGGTTAATCTGTTGTGAAATATGAATCGTCTATCGCAACAGATTACCCATCTGTTACACCAGTTCTAGTTGACGGGTCATCTGTTGCAACAGATGACCCATCTGTCTTAACAGATGGAACATCTGTTTCAATATATTTATTTGAGGCAAATTATTTTAGTTAAAAGAAGTCGTACTGCATCATCCAGAGGGTTAAAGAGATCAGCCTTGTTAATATTTTTTTTGCTGCTCTCTACAGCAACCAACCACCTAAGGATCCTTGGATGAGAAACCTTATCCAGGTAATCCTTGAAATGCTTTCGAAGAGGAGGAAAGACTTTACATGCCCAAGCCTAAAAGTTGTAAACAGGAAGCAAGGAAAAAAAGTCACAAGTATATTCAATAAAAATTAATGAATGAGTAAAAATAGTGATAAATTTTACCATGAAAGCCCAAGGAAAGCCATATAATGTGGTCGTCTTTGGATTTAGCTCTTTCAGTAAATATTTGACAGTCAAGTATAGTTGTCGTATCCCAGGGATAATCGTTGAATTTCCCAAAATCATCAGCAAGCGCAAACAAATCATGTTCCATGACTTTCTTGACGTCTCTTGCCATTAAAACAGAATGGACAAACCAAACTAAGCATAATTTCTCCCTGTAGTGCTTTGGTATGTCTTTATTCTTGAGATCCGCCATCAAATTCTGTACTTTGTAGCTAGGTCCAACAATTCTCAATAACCCATATTTTTTTACCTTGCGTTTGTTGGACCCTTTGTAGGGTGATTTCTTGATAGGAGGTTCTTCTGGACGATCACATCTCAAGCCCATCATAATGGAAAACTCTTTAAATCCAAAAATAAACTGGCATGCCACAGTTGTTGATCCAGACTTCATCCATCTTTTTGTTCCCTCCTTCGGACCTCCATCATCCCCCACATATATGATCCTGCACTTGAGAAGACCATATACCATGATTATTGGGAAACGGAAAGGGCGGGGCCCAGAAAGCTCAAGAAAGTGTGTAAAGTAGCTCTTCTTAAAAAGTCCATCTATGTTTTCCTTCTTCATAATACTCCTAAGTTCGTCGAAAGATTTCCCCAACTGATATTTAAGTACAAGATCACTAAATACTGCTTTAGGGCTATTCATCGGCATCGCAACTCGAAAGTTGTCAATACTAATGGTTTTGACAGAATCATGCTGGAATTTTAATATTATTTCACACCTTATTGGTAGGGAGGAGTTATCACTTTCCTCGGCTTCATTTTGCCCTGACTGAGATTGTTCTGGAAGTTCCTTCAAATCTATCTGTACTCTAGCCTTTTTTGTTTGGTGATCAGAAGTTGATCCACTTTCTCCACTTTCAGTTTCTTTTCTTTTGGGAGACATCTTTTAACTACAAACAAAAGAAAAACAAAAAATACATTGCATTTGATCTCTGCATAATTTTTTTAAAAAAAAGTGAGACAAATTTCAATAAATTATTCTTGCCACAAACCAAAAAAAAAATTCCAACGGACAACCCATCAGTTGGAACAGATGGGGAACCCGAATCTTTTTGAAGACTTATTTAATATCTCCCAACAGATATTCCACTTGTTGCAATAAATGGACAAATTTCAATAAATTATTCTATGCCACATTACAAGAAAATACTCTAACGGATAACCCATCAGTTGGAACAGATGAGGAATCTGTTTGAAGACCTATTTAATATCTCCCAACAAATCTTTCACCCGTTGCAACAGATGGACCACCACCACCAAAACCAATGCCACCACCAATGCCACCAAGACCACCACTAATGCCACCAATACCAACACCAAGACCACCGACACCACCGCCAAAAACACAAATACCACCACCACCACCAACAGCCACCAATAATACCACAAACACCATCCAACAATACCACGATAGTCAATAAGACATTGAGAGAAAAACTAGGATTTTCTAGGGTGCTTCCTACTTTTTTAGCATCAAAACTCAAAATTGTTAACCCATTCTTGAAGATAATACAATTAAAAGTCTTCTTTTTCATCATTAACTAAAAAGTCCTATTTTTTTTAGAATAAAGAACAAATGTAGAACTCTTCTCGAACTCTATTACCTTCGAAGATAGAGAAAATGACGGATACAAGTGGGAATAAAGTCAAAAAAAATAACTCTGTATAGTCGTAAATGGGAAGAAAATTGACCTATTTTGAAGGGTTGAGCAATATGTTGAGTAGTTGTTATTTGTATTATTGAGAGGGAGAGGATGCCCTGAGAGAGAGAGAGAGAGAGAGAAGAGCGACAACTTAAGATTTGAAATGAAAAGTTTTTTGCGCAAATGGATGATTTATATGGGTTGATTTGTAATTTTGGAAACGAATAACAAGTTTTGAAATTGCTAATTTGGTCCGAATTGATCTTAAATTAATTTTAATTTTTTTAAAAGATATAGTTTTTAAACCATTGAATTGATGAGAACTCATTTCAACTTAGAGTGATCGATCGACGACTCGGGTCGGGATGAACGCAATACCAATGCCATGCAATTGCAAAGACTCAATTGGATTTATAGTTGACCCTGTGAGCTCATTCATTCATCTCTAGTTCCACCTAAATCAACTTAGATACTATCACTATCCTAACATGGAGTTGATGAGAACTCATTTCAACTCATAGTGGTCGATCGATGACTCGGGTCGGGATAAACGCAATACCAATGCCATACAATTGTAAAGACTCAATTGGATTTATAGTTGACCCTGCGAGATTATTCATTCATCCTTAGTTCCAGCTAAATCAAATTAGGTACTATCACTATCCTAACATTGAGTTGATAAGAACTTATTTTAACTCAGAGTGATCGATCGATGGGGATGAACGCAATACCAACATCATGCAATTGCAAAGACTCGATTGGATTTGTAGTTGACCCTGCGATATTATTCATTCATCCCTAGTTCCACCTAAATCAACTTAGGTACTATCACTATCCTAATATTGAGTTGATGAGAACTCATTTCAACTCAGATTGATCAATCGATGACTCAAGTTGAGATAAACGCAATATCAATGCCATGCAATTGAAAAGACTCAATTGGATTTGTAGTTGACCCCTGCGAGCTCATTATTCATCACTAGTTCCACCTAAATCAATTACAATAAAATCTGTTACAACAAACAATTGAGTTGTTAAAAATTTTCAAATAAGTATTCATATCTGTTGCAACAGATGGCATATCTGATTTAATTATCAAATAAAAATTTGCATTTGTTGTGATAAATGCCTGAGCTGTTGGAAATTTTCAAACAGATATTTATATCTATTATAACAGATGACATATCTGATTTAACTAATTATCAAATGAACATTTTCATCTGTTGTCACAGATGACTGAGCTGTTCGGGTTTTAAATAGATATTTATATCCGTTGTAACAGATGACTGCGCTATTCGGATTTCTAAATAGATATATATGTTGTAACAAATGACATATCTATTTAAAAATCTTTTTTTCTCTTTTAATTTTAAAGCAAGCTTCTGGTACGAGTATATAATATCAAGTAGTAGTACTTACTACTAAAGGTGGTAAAAAACATTTCTTGGATATCTCAAAAGCGAGTTCATTGAGCAGTCTTTTCTTGTTTTTTCAATGTCAGTAGTCTTAGTCTTCCTCGTGCCCCTCAAATTATTAATGAAATTAATGAATATTAATTAATGAATATTAAAAACCACCACGTCGACGTACACAATACATCTATAGAAATTATCTCATCTCTTCCTTCAGCTGCAGTTTATTTTATTCAACTCTTATTTTTTTTCTCTTCTCTTTAGGGTCACAACCTTTTTTCTCTTTTTCTCTTCTCTTGTCATAAAGATCTTTTTGGATCTAAATCGCTCCATATCTTTCCTCGACTTAAATTTTTGTTTTGATTCCCTTTTTGATATTAAGGTATGGTTCATTATTGCTCTTTCATTCTCGTCTTCTTCTTTGCAAGTTATTTACATCTATTTTTTTATTTAATTACTTTTTACCCATATCATATTTTTTAAAAAAATTTGAAGAAACTTTTAAGTGTTGAATAAACAAATCAAGAATTTTTATTACAATATGAGAAAAAAGTCATCTGCTGGGAGAAGTTTAAAAGCCTTGTTGGCAGTATCATTTTTATATATATATTTTATTTATTTCTTTATTATTGATACAGTTATTAATGTTGTTGGTGGGGTTGGCGTTGTTGGAACTTGTGGTGTGGTGTGTTGATGGTTCTGAAACAAAGGATGTTGCTTTTTTATTGTTGTTGATGTTGTTGGAACAAATTTTATTGTTTCTTTGTTATTGATGTTTATGCCATTGTTGATGTTGCAACAGATGGAGAAACTGTTGGAACAAATCAAATCACCAGAAAGGCTGGTTTGATATATTCCATCAGACTCCATATCTGTTGCAACAGACTCTATATCCGATGCAACAGATGGATAATGTTCTTTTTATGACATCAATTTTTTTCCTCTTCTTTATAGATAGAAGGAACTAACAGTTGATCAACTTTTGACGGACTATCGCAAGAGGCTGCAGTAAAGATAGGTTTGGAGGAATAAGCTGCTTACAGATAGTACCACTTCATATGTGAGAGGTATGTATTACTAATAATATTATCATGGAAACACACATAGAGTGCTCTGATTTTGTGAATGTTGTTCTTACTGATTAGTCATAGATCGTTCAAACAAGATGTTTATAATTTTACAGTTAAGTTTGGTAGGTTCAAACTGATAAGGCTGAGGGACCATGAATATGGTTCTGATACCCTGTTGAGATTTAATGTCGATTGTTGCTCATGTTTATTTGTCAAGTATTGTGAAGGGATCTAGTTTTAGTGTCATTGTAAAGAGATTCAATAGCGATTGGACTAAATTTTAGGGTGCATTGGACCCTTAGAGGGACTTCAAAGCTTAGCACTGCATCTAACAAGAATGAAAAGTCAATATAGTTATTGCCTTGGCCAAAATTTATAGGTTGGGTTGCTCGCTCGGGGTGATGATTATATACCAAAAGGTGCGGTAGGAGAATGCCTTCGAGGGAAAATGGGTGGTTGATGGAAGACTATATCATCTGAGAGATAATTGAAGAAGAGACATAGGGTAGAAAGTAACTTCTAGCGAATCTGGTCGATGGAATTATCTTAAAAGATGCGAAATCTTAATCAAGTGCAAATCTAAAAGTATATCCGGTAATGTAATTTCATTTATTGTCTATCTGATAGAAAATAATACAGATGGACACTTTGTTAGGGAGCTGCGTGGTCATTATTATAACCTAGATAGAAAATAGAAGAAGACCAACAAAGAATCCTCATGGGCATCGATGGTTGAAATGATGTACAACAAGTCTAGAAAACTGATGCCAACAACAACTGCAGTTAAAACAAGGAATCTAAGCGAAGGCGGCAATTTCTGAATTTTAAATTTCATTCTATGCTTTCTTGTTTGTGTTTTCGATTAGGTACACTGTCGTTGACTTGATCGAAACCACAAACGAGATTGAAAGGCAAATAGAGTATCATTGCTTCCTTAGCAATATGGTTATAGTTGATTGCGTTTTCTTTCCTTAACATGCTTTTAATATTCCTTGGAGAAGATCAGATGCTTGCTGTAGTATATGAATCCTGATAAATTTTAAGCTTGCCTCTAGCTTGCTGATTTTGTATTCAAGTTGGTCGTTGCCATCTTCGAAGTTGGTAAGGAGTTTCTCATCTCTTGTGAGCACGATCAGTGATACCATATTTAAAGTTGTGGCATTCTAGAAGCCCTTTAGAATACTTTCTTCAGAAACCTTAAAGGATACATGGAGGGTCTCTGTATTTGTTTTAGGTCAAAATGTGTTGATGCACATTGAAGATGTGGTCCCAATAGTTGAACAACAAACTTTTATCGAGCGTTGCTCCATGCATCTTGCTCAACCAATTTGATAAATTAGTAAGCATGGATCAAGCATATCAAATGTTACGTAACTCCAAGCTCATTACCTTATCAAAAAATATGACCGAGTTAGTGCACAATTCAAACAAGCTCAATCTCTTAACCTTTTTGCTGATCGCTCTTCTCCAATATAAATGGCAAGATATCTGCTATGCAAAAGTCTACACCATCGCCAGACATGCTTGCTTGGGAGAAATTCTACTGAAAATATCTGTTGATGTCTTCTGAAGAATTTCTTCCAGGCAAGTATGTCTGGCGATGGTGTAGACTTTTGTATAGCAGATATCTTGTCATCTATATTGGAGAAGAGTGATCAGCAGAAAGGCTGGCAGATTGGGCTTATTTGATTTGTTAACTAACTCGAGCAAATTTTTTTGATAGGGTAATGAGCTCAGAGTTACGTAATATTTGATAGGCTTGGTAGTGCCGGTTTAGATCACATGCTACGTAACTCTATGCTTACTAATTTATCAAATTGGTTGAGCAAGATGCATGGAGCAACGCTTGATAAAAGTATGTTGTTCAACTGTTGGGACCACATCTTCAATGTGCATCAACACATTTTGACCTAAAACAAACACAACGACACTATATGTATCCTTTAAGGATTTTGAAGAAAGTGTTCTGAAGGGATTCTAGAATGCCACAACTTTGAAGGTAGTATTCCTGATCGAGCTCACAAGAGACGAGAAACTCCTTACCAACTTCGAAGACAGCAACGACCAACTTGAATACAAAATCAGCAAACTAGAGGCAAGCTTGAAAATTATCGGGATTCACATACTATAACAAACATCTGATCTTTTCCAAGGAATGTTGAAAGCATGCTAAGGTAAGAAAACACAATCAATTAATCCATATTGCTAAGGAAGTAATTATACTCTATTTCCTTTCAATCTCGTTTGTGGTTCCGATCAGGTCAACGACAGTGGACCTAATCAAAAACACAAACAAGAAGGTATGGGATGAAATTTTAAATTCAGAAATTGCCTCCTTCGCTTAGTTTCCTTAATTTAACTGGAGTTGTTGTTGGCGTAAGTTTTCTAGACTTGCTAAACATCATTTTAACCCTCGATGCCCGTGAGGCTGCTTTGTTGGTCTTCTCCTATTTTCTACCTAGGTGATAATCCTAACCACATAGCTCCCTAGCAAAGTGTACATCTGTATTATTTTTCTTTCAGAGACACAATAAATGAAATTACATTACTGGATACACTCTCATATTTACACTTGATTCAAATTTCACATATGTTAAGATAGTTCCATCGGCCAGATTCGTTAGAAGTTACTTTCTACCCTATGTCTCTTCTTTAATTATCTATTAGATGATATAGTCTTCCATCAACCATCCATTTTCCCTCGAAAGCATTCTCCTACCGCACCTTCTGACATATAATCATCACTGCGAGTGAGCAACTCAACCATATAAATTTTGGCCAGAGCAATAACTATATTGATTTTCCATTCTTGTTTGATGCAGTGCGAGGATTCAAGGGCCCTCTAAGGGTCCAATGCACACTTAAAGTTAAGTCCAATCTCTATTGGTTCTCAGCAGTGACAACAAATATTGATCCCTTCTCAAAACTTGACACGCATAAACACGAGCAATAATCATCAGTAATTCATAATAGGGTATCTGCACCATTTCATGAGCTCCTCAACCTTATCAATTTCGAACCCATCAAACATAACGGTACAATGCAGGATCTTGTTTGAATGATCAATGGCTAATCGGTTAAAATCTGCATTTACAAAAATATTGTACTTTGTGTGTGTTGTCCCGATGACCTTATCAGTAATACATACTTAACTCCCACACATATGATAGTGGATCCATCTGAATGCACCTTATTCTTTCTATCCATCTATGGCTTAAATTAAATAAATAGATGACTAGCTAGTTGCAACAGATGACACATTTGTTTATATTGTCAAACAATTGGAGACATCTGTTATGACAGTTGATCAACCAGTTGCAGAAATCAATCAGATATATATATCTGTTGCAAAAGATTTCCAGTATGTTGTAAGTTATCTAATAGAAAGAATATATTTTGCAATAGATTATCCATCTGTTAGATTTATTTTAAAGCAATTTTCTTTTCTTTCTAAGATACAATAATTTATAAATAGGTCCCTCCTTACAAATATGGATGTTCCAAATTCGTACAAGAATATTCATATCGAGTCCTTGCGTGAACTTTAAAGACAGTTTGATAAACTCCAGAGAGATTTAGTTGACTTCGGAGCAAGGCTGCCAAATGAAAAATATTCGATTGACAATAATAATAATTGTAGTAATAATAATTAGGTGTTTTTTATTTTAGAGAATGTATGTATTTTCCTCCTTTTGTATATCGGATCTACCCAAGGGATTCAAAAATCTATGAACATTCATTTCATTTTGTTGTCGACTTTGAATTTTTAATTCTTATTTAGTATTTAATAATAATCATTCTGTTTATTCCTTGTTCTCAATATGTCGACGGTTGGCGGTAGGGATTGATAGCAATTTGTGTCAACAGAGGTTAATCTACTACGATAGATCGATCATATGTTGCACCTGGTGGTTATTAATAAAAAAGGATTATTGTTGTTATTGAGAGGGTGAAAAGAAAAAGACATGACTTTCTGATTATTCAATATGAAAAATATTTCATAAATAAATAATAAGGAAATAAATGATAAACACAATTTATAACCACAATTTTAATAACCGATTGTGACTTTTCACCATTTTTATTTTTGAATTTGTTTTTAAAATTATTTATTATATAATAAAATGGTTATTATTTTATTAAGGAATTTGAAAAGGTGTTTTTTTATTATAAAATAAAAAAGTAAGCAAATTTGGATTAACGATATGATGATAGTTATTTTTTTTAAAAAGTAGATTATATGTTGCAACAAATAAATTATCTGATACAATAGGTTCACTATTGTTGCAACAGATGATATATCTGTTGTCACAGATGATTTATCTGATGCAACGTATATCAAGTCACAACTCAATAAAAGTGGTTCTTGAAAAAAACTAATTAATAATAATAATCTGAAAAGTCATGACTTATCACAATATTTCTTAATTTAATTAAGTCATTACTTTTCACATTAATCAAAAATGTAATTAATAAATGGAGGTGAATAGTTAGATTATATGTTGCAACAGATAGGTTATCTGATGCAACATATTTTATATTTATTGCAACAGATAATATATCTGTTGTCACAGATGTGTTATCTGATGCAACAGATATAGAATTTATTGCCACAACTCAATAAAAATGATTATTTGAAAAAACTAATTAATAATAATAATCTGAAAAGTCATGACTTATATCACAATATTTATTTTCTTAATTTAATCAAAAATGTAATTAATGTATGAGCTGAATAGTTGGGCCTTTTTGCCTCTCATTCAAATTCAATCCTCTATAAATAGGTCTCTCCTTACTTAATCGTTTATTCAACTATACTCTATTTATTTATTGCATTTCATCTTTCATATTACACTCTAGAAGATAAGATTATGGTTGACTTAGTATGGGACGTTGCTTTTCTGAAAGACATCATGAATGAACTTCGAAATCAAGTTTGTGACCTGCAATGAGAACTGGGAGGAGTTAGAGCAAGAATGCTCTGCGAGATACGCAGGCTGAGGAGGGCCTTGCTACTTTTGATTGAAGATTGGCCAGCTGGCAATAATGATGATGATAATAATTATAATAATTAGATTATTATTTTTCTTTTAGTCTATTATATGTACTTTTATTTATTTTGTTTAATAAATAAATTATGTTTGATCTTTGACGTTTTAATCTATATTTAATTTTCATTCTATCTATTATCTTCTCAACAAACATGTAAACGATTCAATGTAAAAAAGAATAATTTAAAATTCAGTAGTAATAATAAGATTTATCTGTTAGATTTGTGGCAGGGGTTGATGTGTTGTTCAAAATAGATTACTCATATTGCAACTGATAAGAATTTGATGTAACAGATAAATAGTATGTTTCAACAGATGACTAGTTTGTTGCTTTGCTTGGCTCTGACGTTTTAATTTGTACTCCCTCCGTCTCAAATTACCTATCCCAAATTGAGATGCCACATTGATTAAGAAAAATAATTAATAACATGTCTAGTTTACCATAACCCACTGATCAGTTGGTGGGATAGTAGACGTGTTTGAAATAACCATTGTTTGCTATTCAATCAAAATTTCATAAGAGAAGAAAGCTTTTAACGTCGGTCGGCGTATAGTCCCCCTGTTAAATGATGTTTTCATTTTAATTTGAAGAAAAAGTGATTAATGCAAAGGGTAAAATATGGATTTTTTATTTTTTTCTTGATTAATGAAAAAGACAAGCAAAATGAGAAATCAAATTAGGAAATTTGAGACGGGTAATTGGACGTAAGGAATAATTTTGAATCCAGTAGCAATAGCAAGAGTTGAAAACATATTGGTTATCTGCTGGATTTGTGGCAGAGGTTGATTTGTGTTGTTTCAAACAAATTAATCATTCGTTGCAACAAATAATTAGTCTGGTACAACAGATAAATATTCTGATGCAACAGATAATTAGTCTGGTGCAATAGATAAACATCCTGATACAACAAATAATACGTCTGATGCAACAGATAATACGTTTGATGCAACAGATAAACAGTCTGATGCAACAGATAAATCTTTTGATGCAACAAATTACTCATCTTATGCACCAGATGATTGATCTATTTAAATTATGGGAACTTATACTGGATTCATGATCGGGGTTCTATCCATTGTTGAAAAATAGAAGTGTACCCAGATGACAAATACGAATAAAAGTCACCAAAGTCACCTATGAAGTAATGCCAAAGTGGAAAGTGTTGTAGTAAACAAAATTTGACCTAAGAAATTGGTCAGATCACAGCAGTAGTGTTGTACCAACAACAACAACAACAACAAATGGTCGACAAGAAAAAGATGAAGATGATAATGAAGTAGAAGATGATGGTAATGAAGTAGAAGATGATGAATAAAGCAGCAGAAACATAAACAATAAACAACAAAAATCGCTAAGAGAGAGAAAACAGCAATGGATGAGAAGAGAGAGAAAGATGCCTTTTTTCCCTCCGTTTCCCATTATTTTAGGTACACATTGGGATCAAAGTATAAATTTAAAAACTTGTGGGTTATTTTCAAACTTTTTCAACTTTCTTAATCCATAATAAAGTAATTGTCACCTCTAACTAATAATTAAGACTTGTGTCACCTATACCTCATTTTAAAACTCTTTTGTCACCTGTGGCCCAAACCCCCAACTAACTTTATAAAATTATTTTTATGAGGGACAAAAAAATACAACCACCCATTATAAGGATCATTTATGTAGATTACTCAATTTTTTGGGCAAAATATCACAAATAGATAAAGTTTAGACCATAATTACAAGGTGTTAAATTTTATATAATTATTACCAAATATAAATATGCCTTAAAAGTCCTCCATTTCTCGCTTCCCTCCTCCTTCTCTTTCCCATATCTCTCGATGTCCCCTCCCTCTCTTTCTTTTTTTCTTTATTTCTCCCCCCTCTCTCTCTTTTATTTACAATTTTAGGAATTCTAGAAAAATACAAATATACATATACAATTTCAGAAATGTAGATCTACATAAAAATTTTAGAAAATAAAAATATACAAATACAACTCTAAAAATATAAATATACATACAAAATTGGTAACTTATACATATATGACTTATACAATTGGCATATACGACTTATACATATATGATTTATACAATGACATTCAGATATACAAATAATATATAAATTATACATATATGAATATACAATTGCCACAAAATATACAATTAATAACAAATAACCATTGAATTTTTAAAAAATAATGAATAATTTTTTTTAAAAAAATCATTTGTATACGAATATAGAATTGAAATAAATATACAATTACTAACAATTTGTATGAATCAAAAAAATAATTACTAATTTTTTTTTATAAAAATAGACACAATTGCATATAAAAAACTAAATTAAAAAAAAGAACGAGAAAGTGAAAAGCCCAGCTTTGACCCTTAGAATTTTTTTTGGATTTCTAGTTGCTGGACATCATACGACTAGGGGGTACTATTCATATAATGGGGTATGGTTGGTATGTATGCTAACCAGTGTTGGTTGGTGGGTTAGATTGATTTTTGGAATGGGTACAACTTAGATGGTACAAGTCGTATGATAGTGTACGAGTCGTATCGTTGTCTCATATGGTAGACAGTTTTCAAACTTCCTTGATTCTATTCTGCTAGGTATATAGTTTATGCGTACTGATCGTATGATTTGGGTATGACTTGGTTTGGGTAAGTCGTATGGTGGACAGCGTTGGGTCCAAGGGGGAGGCCTAGGGTACGAGTGGTGGGTACCACTCGTATTGAAGGGTATGACTTGTATGAGATAGTTGAACCATCTAACAGAAATTTTAAGTAGTTAAGTTGGGGGTAGTCTAGACATTTTTGACCTTAAAACCCTTAAGTCCCCACATCTTAAAACATGTTGTGGCCTCTCATAACAAGCTATTCAAAGATAAAATACTCCAAAAGCTCTCTCTAACTTACTTTTGAAGATTGTAGGCTAGGGTTCTTACAAGTTTTCATCTAGAGGCTAAAAGAGTCAAGTTCATTCCGTAAATCATCTCGCATAAGGCATGTGACTCTTCCCTCATTGTTAGTTCACAACTTTCATGTGATTTAAAGCTTGATCTTGATTCATAAATGGTGGTTTTGGAAACCAATGTTGAGGGTTTTGATGCATATTGTTGAGTATTGTTTACTCTTGGTTTAAATTGTGTTTATGCATGATTTTGGTAATGGTTTACATATGTGAGTGCTTGGTAATTGGGGTTTAACAATTGGGTCATGGGTTACCCTAAATTGAATGCTTTATACCTTAGTTTTGGTCTTGGTAAATGCATGCCTTTAAAGGGACTGTGAAATTGCCTAAAAGAATGAACTAGTCACATGACAATGTTGTTTTGAACTAAGGCTTGACCTAATAATCATGAATGGTTGGTAAATGTTTTGAAAGGCCTTGTTGGACATGTAATAAACTAAATGGTAACCTTGTTGGTTTAAATTGCTAAATGGGTTTGAGTCCCTAAATATATACTTGAAATATGTCTTTGTTAGACAATGGGTTTGAGTCCCTAAACTTTGAATTGAACAAGTGTCTTTGTTAGACAATGGGTTCGAGTCCCAAATTCAATTAAATGTTTTAATTGATTGATAATGACAATGGCATGTGATGTACTTGCAAAGTATTGGTATGACGATACCGACGTAATGCTTTGATAACTAATTGACTTATTGATTGTGAATGTGAAATGATTATTTTGAGTTAGGTTTAATGGAGGGATGTGTAGCCGATCCGTGAAAGTGGAGTCCAAAAGGCTAATAATGGAAATCGTGCTAGCTGGTGTGGGTATTTTATGATAGGGTGGTTTGAGTCCCCCGAATAAATATATGGATGGGAGGTTCGAGTCTCCCTTACTACATGGTTTGGTGCTTAAGTCACCCTGATTATGCTGGGAGGTTTGAGTCCCTCATATATGCATTTCTGTTATGAATATTCTATGGTTCGTGCGGCTACACGTATTGGGGCCTTTTCAGCTAGGGCAAAGCTGGGCCTGCATAGCCCATGCGTGCCTTGTTCCAGGACGGTCGTGCTACACAACCCAGGTTAATGATTTTAAAAGTTTATCCTAATCTTGTCCCCTATCCCGACATGGTATATCTATCTATCTATCTATCTATCTATTTATCTCTCTCTATATATATGTATCCTTTGGTTATATGCATTGATTGATTCATTTTGGAACTTTTTTATCCTTATCCTTGATCTACATGCTAGCATTTAACTGATAACCATCTTTGACTCTATATCCCCATGCGATGCAGGTGTTGGTCATACTACACCCCCAGCTCAGTAGATTTAGGCTTTGGATACAACTTGTGCTAACTGAAAGTGATGAGCTTCCATACTCCGGAAGGCTCAATTTCTTATTTTGGATTATTATATTTCTTATTGGTTTAGTTTTGGACATCAGTTTTGTCCATGGTTGGGGGCATATCCCAATCGAATATTGTTTTACTTTTGAATAGTGGCTTTATGGAACTTCTAGGGGTTAGTATGACGGTGTTGGTAGTGGTGTCAGCCATAGTACATGCATTGGTATTGGGGTTAATACCTTATGACTGTATTGATTGTTCCAACCTATCTTATTATGTTATAAAATGGTTTAGTTATGGACTTGGTTGTTATTACAGTTTCGGTTATGACTATTTGGTTGGGTTAGTATCTGTAGGGTCGGACTCGATTGGGTTGGTCACGGTCGTGAAGCTATCCCAGAGTTTTAGTATTGTTAGACACGCTATCTTATTAAATATTTGAAATTTATCCGACTCAGAGTGTTCGCTTAGTTGGTTGGCATGGGAAATGAGGTGGTCTCCGATCCTTATTGGGCCTGAGATGACCATTACGACAAGGCCCTGGTTCGGGTCGTGTCAAAAAGAGAAGAGAGAGAGAGAGAGAGACAAGTGAGGGAGAGATAGGAGAGAGAGACGATTAAACTTATGGAACTTATCTAAAGATTGTAGTTATGTTAAAGATCGACTAAATAGGGTAATTATGGTCTAATGTTTATTATGTAGATTAATTTTTTTTATTTTTTTGTCCTATTTTATATTGGTCTTTAATTTATGCTTCTCATAAGAAATAATCTTACTGAGAACATGATCCTAAATATGAAGGTGTGGAGGATGCGAATTGGGTAGAAGATTTGTAGAAAGAAGTGTGTCCTTGCTAGTAGGTAGTGGTGCTTTGTATTGTTATCAATATCAGTTGTCATAGTGTTATGCTTGTAGTGTCTTGGCCTTGAAGTTTTGATGTTCTTTGTTGTTTCAGATAGTTTCTGGTATTAGTTGTTGTCTTGTTACTATCTATTGTTTTCTATTCTTATATTATGCCTTTTCTAGATTGTGTTTTGACTAGAGTAAGGAGTCTATCGAAAACAGTTTCTTCACCTCATCCTGAGGTAGTGATATGAACTTTGTACACTTTATCTTCCTCATACTCCACTTTGTAGAAATATATTGTCATGTTACAAGAAATATTTTTTTCATGGAGCATAAATTCCTATTTTCGTATCATAATATTCTATAAGTTTATGTTTGGACATGACTTCAACTTCTATATAACTTATATCGTGCTAAGCACAAGTTCGATTGCTACAAGTAAAAAATTAAAGACCAGTTCTTTTGAAAAGTAAAAATTAAAGATCACTTATTTGTAAAACAAAATATGTGATTTATGACAAGAAGAACAACTTAGGGTCAAAAATCAACGTAGATAATAGAGCCGCTTTGTGGATATACTATTTAAACTTTAGCCAGTTTTTAAGAACTAACAAATTTGGCAAACTTCAAACTCCACTACTTCTCTTACTTCTCCTCGGGAAGGTTAGTGAAATGTATTAAAATGTCAAAAACTGACTTTAGACTCAAATATCTGAAGTTTGAATTATCAAAACTAAAACTTCACTATTGCGAATAACACTTTGAATACCTTGTTTATCAAGGTTAAAGGTGCCAATGTACATATAGCTGATTGGAGGATCATTGATTCAGACATAGCCAAATTATAGAGTACTTAATATTTAACCGCTTTTAGAATCAACTTCAGATTTATAGGATTGAATTTGAAAACTGAGGCATGGGAGCTACAAAGTTCATACCTACAAGTATGACGGTGGATACTATCAAGACAAAGTCAAAACAAAATATATCTTGTTTGACATGTTACCTGCGTAGTTCGAATTTCAAATATTTGAGTCTGAAAGTGGCATTGACCTATGTAGAAAATCCTTAAAAGATGCTAATAATATTGTTAGTTTTTTTTTGGGCATCTAACCATCAGTATTGATTAATTTGTACTACTTGTTTGGCCTCGATTAAGATTTTAAAACAGTAAAATTTTATGTAAAAATTGGAGAGCTTTGCTTGAGTAGTTGGTCAGTAACATTGTGTTGGGGGCTTTTTCTCCCAGCGTATGTTAAGTAACATTGCATAACGTGCACCTTGGGATCAATAGATTGATGGAGAAAAGGGACTTCACGGCCGTCACTGGCGATGCATGGTGAAACACAAGGACATACTATAACACCAGATTCTGGCATTCCCTACATGCTAGCTCCAATGAAGTTAGAAAGTTGGATACCTAGTGAAAGTGGTGAACCAACAACTATTTCTTTATCGGAAACGAAGTTAGATTTTGATGAGGAAAAGTTGGTGGAAACAAATGTTGTACGAAAAATCACATTCTTAGTAGGATCTCAAAGCACCCCTATTCTTAACCTAATCAACTATAAACGAATGTTGATGTTGTGCGAGGTAATCGACAAATTTTAAATTGGTATGGGTCTCTTTATTTTCCCTCCAGTTATGAATAATAGGCATAAGATTGTGAAAGTAAACCCCTTAGAGGAGAAGGTAGAATGCAGTAAATGAAAAAATGCATTGATATAGTTTGTAATTGGGTTTTCCCCAATTTCAAAGATATGCTGGAGTTTGTTTATAGTATCTGGAATTTTGTGAATGCGCCTCAAGTATACCTTCATACTGAAGGCTACTTTACTTACAATAATAGACCCATGGTGATGAAGAACTAGGTCAAGGATTTCAAATTTCAGCCGAAGATGCTTAGAATTATACCACTATGGGTGATGCTACCAGGATTCCCACCATACTACGGGGAAGAAAAAACCTTTGAAAGATTGCTAGCTACATTAGTAACCCTATATGTGCTGATTGAATGACTGCAGAGATAGAAAGGGCGTCTTATGCTAGAGTATTGGTAGAAACATACCTTACACAACAACTACTTATGGAGATGTATATTGAAAAACCTGATGGTACTGTAGTCATTCAAGCAATTAATTATGAGTGGACTCTATAGTTCTGACATGAATGCATGAAATTGGGACACAAAAATGAAAAGTGTAATACAGAGAAACAACCCTAGCCTGCTAAGAGACAACGAAGGAGAAGAAGACCAGCACCACCTACATGCATGTCAAGACTCTCAAGGTTCCAAAGGATAAAATAAAGGCAGTGGTGAAAGGTAAACAAAAATGCACTTAAGATGATTCTAGCTAACAAAGGAAAGAAAAAAACTTGGAAGGATTTCCAGCTACATTGGTAACCCTATATGTGTTGATCTAATAACTACAGAGATAGAAAGGGTGTCTTATGCTAGAGTATTGGTGGAAACATACATTACACAACAACTACCTATGGAGATGTATATTGAAAAACCTAATGATATTGTAGTCACTCAAGCAATTAATTATGAGTGGACTCCACAGTTCTGTCATGAATGCATGAAATTGGGACACAAAAATAAAAAGTACAATACAGAGAAACAACCCCAGACTGCTAAGAGATAGCAAAGGAGAAGAAGACCAACACTACCTACATGGCAAGCTAAGACTCATAAGGTTCTAAAGGATAAAACAAAGTCAGTGGCGAAAGGTAAACAAAAATGCACTAAACATGATTCTAGCCAACGAAGGAAAGACACCCCTTATCAGATGGTGGTAGGCTCGAGAGTTCGAAACAAACACACTGATCTAAAGACACAAAATCAGAATACTCATACCTCAAACACTTTTATACCACTGGATGAATAACCAAAAGATAATAACAGCGCTAAAGCACTGATACAAATGAGAGTGCCTCATGGCCAAGATTTAGAGACGAAAAGGAATATTGTGATCCCCCATGAGAAGATTGGGAGAATGAAGATTACTCTTTGTTATGTTTTGGTCCTAGGGTCACTTTGGGGCACAAGTTTCTTTTGAGGTCACTTTTGGGATCAAGTTGTAATAAGTGACCTTTGGGCCTATAAATAGCTAGGACTCTCTTTATTTTAGACGTAGATGATTTTGAATGTAAGTTGACACTTGAGAGTGTTTTTATTGAAACTTGTTAGGATTTTATTTGGTTGTTGAGAAATGTGAGTGCTACGGAATCTGTTCCTATTGTGTCCTCGTGAGAGGTTGGTGTTATCCGTGATTTATTGGAAGGTCTTAAAGTTTAATATTCCCTTTGGTTGTCCTCGCTTTATCACTTTATGTCAATCTATCTATCCTTTACTTTATTGTCTTATTTACCATCATTTTTGTTTTCATATTTACATCTTGTATCATTTGGTATAAGATTCGAGCTTGATTTCGTTCTCGTGAAATCAATCTTGGGTTTCATTGTATTGAAAAATTGAAAATTCAGAAAAAAATTCACTATTTACGATTTTGTCTTTAGGTAAAATTTTGAGTTTTCAATTTTGTTGCTTTCTTGTGTTTTTAGTGTTATATTCTTGTTCCCTGACACTATTGGAGTCTAAATCTCAAATTTGAATTCAATCAGAGTTGAATCAGAGGGTCTACCATTGTTGGGAGCTCAAGTTTGAAGGTTGAAGGTGGGAGTTAAAATCTCAAATTTTTGGTTAAGAATTTGAACAAAATGACATGTGGAATGTGTTTATAAGGTTGAAAATAGCCCTGGTTTGAAATTTCATCGCATTCCGGTCTATGGTTTAAGAGTTAATAGATTTTTGAAATTTTGGTGTTCTTGAGTGCTCTTGGAGAAATTCAAATCTTCAAGGGGAATTGTCTTCAAAAGGTGGTTGTTTGATCCTCAAAAGTGAATAAAAAGGTGTACAAAAGTGTTTGTACAATCACCTTTTTGAAGATCCTAGAGAATATTCCAAGGAGAGGACAAAGGGGGACCATTTGGAGGTACAAAAGTACATATTACAAGTTGTGGGACCGGGTGAGGTGCGCCTGAGGTGCATTTGAAATGCTCCAGAAGGTCAGACACATGCCAAACCAATGATAAAGCCTTCACCTTCATCCAACCTTCCCTTGAGGTGCGTCCAGCCTGCTGCCGCAGACCCAACGCAGGCCCAGGCAGTGAGCAAAACACCTTCTACATCCAGCCTGCCTTCCACATGCGCTCAAGGTGCGTCCATATCTCAAGGCAGCCGGATGTACTCTTAACATGCTCCTAGGCTACCTTAGCACACCTCCAACGCACCTCCATCCCTTTTAAACACATTCTCAACTTCAAAACTCTACTAAACCAGGTACAAAATCATTAATTTCATCTTTTAATCCCTTCTTTTATTTATTGGTTCTTGTTTTTTCTTCTTTGTGTGTCTTAATTTCTTGTGTTTTTTCTTTCATTTATCTTTTGTTTTTCTTAGTTTGTTTCCTTTGTTTCAAGTCCTTTAGTTTTATCTTTTCTTTTTCTTAGTTTAATTCTTGAATTCAAGTTCTTCCAAGCCCTTCACCTTATATTAGAGTCATATACCAACACAAGCAACCAAGACCAACAATTTGTACTAAATCGTGAGCCAAAACAAACACTTGGATTGAGAGTGTTACTTTCACTAACTTTAACCTTGTTTTTAGTTGTGTTGAGTGTATTATTCATAGGTACCATGGCACCGGGAGATGATATGCCACCTAGTTCGAGTGGGGCAAACATTGATACTCTTTTGGAGGCAATGATAGGAATGCAATAGAGTATGGATGCTATATATTAAAGGATGTTGGGTCTCTAGGAGAAAGTAGAAAATATGGATGGAAAGATGTTGACTTTGGAAGACAACTCGAACAATAGAGGTTCTAATTCGGACGGAAACGCTCAAGAACATTTCGCCACTGTCTCTCCTAGGACTCTACATCACATGTTCTATCCTCCCAAACAAGTAAGTGATTCCTTGCTTACTACTAATACCGATCAAACTCCATGACAAGTATCCCGGCCACTATAATTCAACCAACAAACACCCCAAATCCCCACCCAAGCTCCACAAATTCTCACCCCCTTAACAAACACCACAAAATCAAGTGCCAAATTACTAAATTCCTAAATGATTGAACCTATAAGGCCTCAATCTACCCTACTACCCACCCTATCATGTACCTTAAATCCAAACACCATGCCATCAAAGACCACCAAATCTGCATCCACCATACCAAGCTCCACTTAACCAAATGCCACCAAACCAAGCCATTGGAGTTCAAGGAGAGCTTGTCGGACATATAGATAGAGGGTATGGATATGGTGCACAAGGACATGGCCCAAGGAACCAAAGTGGTTATGGAGGTTGTGACATGGGCTCAATTCTATCAAGGTCACTCTTCCTAGATTTCATAGAGGTAGTGATCCCGAAGGGTACCTTAAATAGAAGTCGCAATGTGATAGGATATTCCAAGGTAATAATTTTCTCAATGTTAAGAAGACGACCTATGTCGTTGCTCAATTTGAGGGATATGCTTTGACTTGGTGGGAATTGACTAAGAGAACATAAGGGATCCTTTATGGAGGTCAATATTAATCATGGGATGTTATGAAGGCCCTTATGAGAGCCAAGTATGTATCAGAGAGATATAAACAAGGGTTTCTTGCCAAGTTGTACAATTTGAGATAAGAAGACAAGAGTGTTTGATACAAGTAAGAGTGCCTCATGACCAAGATTTAGAGATGAAAAGGAATATTGTGATCTCCCATGAGAAGATTGAAAGAATGAAGATTACTCTTTGTTATATTATTACTCTTTGTTATATTTTGGTCCTTGCTTTTGGGCCTAGGTTGTAATAAGTGGCCTTTGGGTCTATAAATATCTAGGACTTTCTTTATTTTAGACTTAGATGATTTTGAATGTAAGTTGATACTTGAGAGTATTTTTATTGGAACTTGTTTGGAGTTTCTTTCGTTGTTGAGAAACGTGGGTGCTTGGGACTCTGTTTTCGTTGTGTCCTTATAAGAGTTGGTGTTATTGGTGATTGATAGGAATGTCTTAGGGTTTAATATCCCTTTTGATTGTCTTCACTTTATCGATTTATGTCAATCTATCTATCCTTTACTTTATTGTCTCATTTTCTATTGTTTCTTTTATTTTTGTGTCATTTTCATTTTTCTTTTCATGTCTCGTATCAAGCACCTAATTCACTACCTTATTCATGATTTTTATCTCTTAGAATATTAGAGGGCTAAATCAACCCTACACGTAGAAAGAGTTGAAAAACGTTCTGCTTAAATATAGAGTTAATATAATAGGTTGTGTTGAGACAAAGGTATATGCACACAAAGATGATAAAATAAAGAGTAGATTGGGATCTGATTAGCAAGTATTTACTAACTAACCTATTAATTTGAATGGTAGAATTTGGATCATATGGCAAAGTAATAACATGGACGTGACAATACTTTCTGGATCAGATCATCAACTACTCTGCAAGGTATAGGACGAGGACTCTCCCTTCTCCTGCTTACTTACTATAGTGTGTGGGTTTAATACACTTACTAAAATAGTAAGCTATGGGGTTCATTGACAAATCTGGCTACCAGTACTTTTGATCCATGGTTGATACTAGGTGACTTTAATGTTGTTCTGTCTCATGAAGACAAATTACATGGTGATCATATAGTCCCTTTGGAAGCTGTTGAATTCTAGAATTGTATTAATGATATAAGGGTGGGGAAACTACTAAGGAAGTGAATATAATATGCATGGTGTAATAAAAGGCAAGTGGCAACAAGGATATATTTACACATTGATTTACCATTTGGTAATGCTGTCTGGCTGCTCAAGTACACTGATGCTGAGGCTGATTTTATGGACCTTGTAGTGGGTACATGTAATACCCCAAAAAATTCAAGCCAAGGATAGAACACAGGATTAAATATCAATTTTTAATATTATGAGAAGGAATTTAGCTATGTACTAAGGCTACAAGTACCTCATAGCCCATAACCATGTCAAAAACCATCCTTACCAATCAATTTCTTAAGAAATGATCAGCTTTATATAGACATAACCTCTATATTCTAAAGCATCTTTGATTCCTAGATCCACCAAATTATAGATATTTGATTTATCTTTCCAACATATTTAGTTTTGCCTTAATCTTGTATTAGAGCGAAAAGTTATGGCCTTTTTAGCGAAGCACTGCTATATAGTGAGATATCACGAGTCAAACCACAATCATGGTTATATTATACGACCATACGATGTTCTCATTTGATTGATACAACCCCTATATCTAAAAGTTGACAATTATATCTTCCAACACAATAGGAACCAAGATCATGCTTTGCAAACACTATCCCTGACACAATCGTGAGTCCTATAAATAATCCTAATTGAACCTTCAAACCTACGAACCAAGGCATGATCATAGGTAGATCCCACAATTGTGCTAAGACTCATCTGATCATTTTTAGAGAGCTATTATTGATCTCCCAACCATGAGTACAACCCACGATCGTACGTTGGTCCCACAATCGTGGAATGGTCCTGTACGTCCCTTATAGCAGCTTCTAGTTATAAATTTTACAAGGAAACAACAATTTTTTTTCATTAAGATCAAAACTACGCCATTTAGGTTATTTTAAGGTTTATTGTTAAGGTTTATATTACCCTGAGTCCTTATACTCAGAGAAACATCCGACACTTAGTTTTAAATAAAGAGAGACGATTTCTTTCCCTAAGACAGAGCTAGGGTTCATATTCTTCAGTCTCCTAATTTTAAATAATCCTTTAGGGTTATGATCACTAGGTATGTGAAATTTCATCAATGGGACTCCTTTCACACATTGAGTCCCATAGTTAACCTAATTCTTCAGTTCAGTTCAATTCCTTCTTCAAAATTTAGGGTTTATAGATGATGTCAAATTCCTTTATATCTCAGTCCCTTGGTGTCATTGAATTGTAATTCATGTTTTATCATTAATTTCAGTATTCTTACATGACCATGATCATAAACCCTAATTACATTATAAAACCTATAATTTTGAACTTGAGTTATTAAATTTCTTAATTTTACCCAAATTATGAAGCTACAATAATGGTTGCATTCTTTGGTGATGGTAGGTTATGAACGCTCGATGATCTAGGATTTTATGCATATACTTTTAAGTACTATATCTTCCAATTTACATGTTTTGAATGCTTTTAGATAATGCATTTATTTTCAGTCTTTAGATTATTATTATCATTGAGCATTGCAGTTGTCAGTGTTATCTTGTTGGGAGTAGTACTTAGCACCGAGCTAATGCAGGGAAGAAGGCTCAGCCATAAGTTAGGTTGAGACCCTTAGTAGAAGTCCCCAAGTCCCAGAACTAAAGCTCCACCTACCAATCTTAAATCCTTAGTTCTTTTGAATATCGATTTAGTGTATCCGCACCATTCTGTATTCATACCCTTGTCAAGATACTGAACACCCTTTCAGATAGGGTTACAAGTTGGACCCCGGTTAGCTCAGATTAGAGTATGTCGATTTTTAGTAGCTCTCACAGTTCACGGTCCACAGTTTACAATCTATGGTTTAGATTCAGATTCTTGCATGACCTTGTATTTAGTTACTCAATTTATTATACAACACTTGTTCATCACTTGGTCTTTTATTAGTTTATCATATTACATACATCATGTTCTGCTTATATCAATTATTTCCTATCTCACATACTTAATACATTCAAAGTATTGATTGAATACTTTCTTTTGCGCTATATTGTCTTGTAATATAGGTTCTAACATACAACATTTGAATCACACTTAGTACGATCTCCTACTGCATCAACAATAACCTTTTGGTGACTCCTCATCATTTGAGGTCTAATATCAACATCTCATTTGTCTTTGTCGTACTTTAGTTTTCAAACAATTAGACTAAGTTGGGGGCTTGTCCCAACAACTCATCTTAGTAGTAGGTTTCCAACTTATAGTTAGATGTTCAACTTATGGTCTTAAACTTTGATATTTTAGTTGGTTTTCCTTTAAATATTTATTTTATTATTAAATTCAGCTTCCGCATAAGTGTTTTTGTCAGTTATTTTTGGTATTGTTAGTGTCAAGTCAGGCCATGGTCTAGCTTGATGGTAAATTGTGACTCTAAGAACCATGTTACGACTAGGAGATAGTCTCGAGTTGTTATGAATTTGGTAGCAGATATCAGATTTAAAGTGTCCTAGGGTGTTTGAAAGCTGCGTTAAATAGTATTTTATGTTCATATCGTACGATAGACTATGAAATCTATTAAACCTTTCTTCTAACCTATTCTCTACACATTTGCAAAATATGCCTGCAAAGAAAACTAATAGAAGAAGGAGCAAAAATGATAACGGTGTTGAGAATCAATAAGCACCGCCAACTCTAGAAAACCCTATGAATGAACAAGTACTCTATGCTGAATTCAGGTCAGATTTCATATCCTTAGCCCAGTCCATGAACACCCAAAATAACCAGCTAAATGTGGCTTCAACCAACCCAACAGTAAATGTGACAACAACCAGAGGTTGAGATTTCACTCATATAAATTCTCTAATGTTCTTTGGGTCCAAGTTTGAAGAGAATCCATAGGAATTTATGGATAGTATTCAGAAAGTTACACAAATCATTGTTATTTCCCCAACCGAAGTGACACTTGGTATAAGCAATGGAATAAAAATAGAGGTGCAAATGTTGAACCGATAAAAAGGGATAAGTTTGTTATTGAATTTTTGGAAAGGTTCGTCCTACTTGAGCTGAGGAAGGACAAGATATAAATATTCATAAATTTGAAGCAGGGTAGCATAAGCGTGAAAGAGTATTTCCTTAAGTCAACTAGTTGGCAAGGTATGCTCCGGCTATGTCAAATGATTCTAGGGCCCGTATGAGCAAGTTTTTGTCTGATATTTCTGAGGATGTGATCAAAGAGTATATGACCGCTATACTGGTGAAGGAGATGGATATATCCAGACTGATGGTTCTTGCTCAACAGATAGAGGATGAAAAAATTAAGAAAAAAGAAAGAGAGAATAAGAGGGCCAGAATAGGTAGCTTCAATTTCTCTCAACAGAGGTCAGATAGTGGAAATCCGTTTTCAATTTTGGCAGAAATCTTCAGCCTCAACCCCTTCTTTTGCTAGTGCCCCAGTGCCCAAGCTTAGGCAAGATAAGCAAGATAAAGCACCCAGATCTAAGTCTCAGGGTAGTGTGACTAATGCTCGTACCAACTTGGTATGAAAGAAATATGGTTGAAAACACAAGGGTGAGTATATGGTTAGTAGTGATGTTTGCTTTGGGTGTGGCAAGCCAGGCCACAAACTTAGGGGTTTTCCAGTGGATTAACAGAGAATTAAGAATGCTTGTTAGGAAAATTAGTCCAAATATTTTGTAGCACCACAGGTTGCCCGAATCAATAAGATACGTCATCTAGCGTAGCTGGCAGACAATGTTAGAACAGGTTCCATGCCCTTCATACCCAATAGAATTATGAGGGTTCTCCTTATGTAGTAATGGATACATTAAAGGTCTTTCATATTTATGTTTATGCAATATTGGATCCCAAAGTCACACTTTATTTCATAACTCCATATGTAGCAGTAGACTTAGGTGTCAGTCCTAAATTTTTTCAGAGCCTTTCATTGTCTCTACTCAAGTTTGTGACTCAATCATAACTATATAGGTATAAAAAAGTTTCCCAGTCATAATTTTCTAGAAAGTCACCTCAATTGATCTCGTAGAGTTAGACATGGTAGATTTTGATGTCATTCTTAGCATAGATTGACGACTACACTCTTTCTATGCCACCATTGATTGTAGAAAAAGAATGGTCTAATTCCAAATTCCAAATGAACTAGTTCTAGTGTGAAAGGATAGTACCTCAACTCCTATGGGTCGATTCGTCTCTTACTTTAATTATAAGAAGTTTATCTCCAAAGGGTGTATCTGTCAGCTTATTTAGATTAAGGATTCAAAATCCAAATGCCCAACTCTTGGGGTTAATTTCAATGGTAAACAAGTTTCTAGAAGTGTTTTTAAAGAATCTAACTAGAGTTCCTCCCAAATGAAAAATTGATGTCAGAATAGATCTCGTTCCAGATACCAAATTTATTTTAATTCCACCCTGGAGAATGGCTCTAATCGATCTTAAGCAGTTTAAGAAACAACTAATGGTGATTTTGTCTACTTGAAAGTTTCACCTATGAAGGAAAGCTCAGTCCCCACTTTATTAGTCCTTATGAGATTGTAGGTCATTTTTGTAATGTAGCCTGTGAGTTTGATTTACCGACAGACTTAGTAGAAGTATATCTAGTATTTTATGTTTCCTTGCTGAAGAAGTTCATTAGTGATCCCGCATCGGTTGTGACCTTAAAAGTATGGCCGTGAAAGATAGTCTCTCTCACGAAAAGGTTCCCATTAAAATTCTTGACCATCAAGTTTGTAAGTTGAGGAATTAAGAGGTCACCTTAGTAAAGGTTCTTTAGCAAAATCAGTGGGTTGAGGGAGCTACTTGGGAGGCAGAGACAGAAATGATGACCAAGTACCCTCATCTATTCCCTTCAAACTTAGTCCCATCTTGAGGTAATAATTTCTCTTAATTAATTAATTCTTTCCATTTCATGTCGCCTAACTATTCTTAGTCATAACATGCTTTTATGAGTTTGGTTTAGTCCATATTTCAGTTAGCGAATCAGTATCAGGTCAGCGTTCAACTCTTAGAGACTTAGTGTAGGAATTTTAGGTACAAATAGTATGAAAGGGTTTCAATAATATCAAGAAAGGTGGTGAAGAAAAATGTGAGAATTGTAATTGTTTTCCTCTAACCTTCTAGCTTAGTCGGTGTCCATTTGGGGAAGAATGACCCCAAGAGGGAGATATTATACCACCCCAAAAAATTTAATCCAAGACTAGAACCATGCTTTAAGTACATATACGATTAAACATTAGTTTTTAACTGTATGAGAAATAATTTGGCTATGTACCAAGGCCACAAGTACCTCTTACCCTATAGCAAGTCAAAACCTTTCTTACCAATTGATTCCTTAAGAAATGATCAACTTTAAGCAATCATAACTTCTAGATTCTGAAGAATCTTTGAGCTCTAGACCTACCAAATGATTGATGTTTGAATTATCTTCCAACACATAAAGTTTCTTCTTAATTCGGTGTCGAAGTAATATGTTATTTCCTTTTTAATGACAACCGTGATTGTGATTACATTATAATCCATACAATGGTATCATCTCATCGAGACAACCTCAACATCTAAAAGTTGACAAGTATACCTTCTAACCACGAGAGGGAACCACATTAATAGGCACAGTTGTAAGTCCCATAAATAATCCTAATTGAACCTTCCAAGCTATGAACCAAGGTACGTCCATAGGTAGATCCCCTGATTGTCTCAAGGATCTTTTGATCACGTTCAAAGAGATCTCATCCAGCTCCAAACCATAAGTACACCCCATGATTTTGGGAAGGTTTACGTCCCTTCTAGCAGCTTCCAGACATGAATTTTACAGGGGCACATCAATCTTTTCCTACTCTTTTAACTTCAAAACTATGTCATTTAGGTTATTTCAAGATTGATTCTTGAGGTTAATACTACCCTAATCCCTTATTACTTATAAAACCATGCTACAATTAGTTTTAGACTGAGAAAGAAGCAATTTCTTTTCCCAAGGCAGAGCTAGGGTTCATCTTCTTTAGGCTCCTAATTTCAAATACTTCTTCAGGGTTCTCATCACCAGGTATCTGGTATTTCATCAATGGGACCCCTTTTACCTATTGATTGACAAAGTTAACTCAATTTTTCAGTTCAGTTCCTTCTTCATAATTTATGGTTTATGGATGTTGTCAAATTCCTTGATATCTCAATCCCTTGGTGTCATCGAGTTGTAATTCACATTTTTTCACAAATTTTAATATTTTTACATTACCATGATCACAAACCCTAATTACATTGTGAAACCTATAATTTTGTAGTTGAGTTATTAAATTCCTTATTTCACCCAGATAATGAAACTGGCATAATAGTTACATTCCTCTGAGATGGTGGGTTATGAACTCCTAATGACTTAAGATTTCATGCATATACTTTTGAGTGGCATAATAGTTACATTCCTCTGAGATGGTGGGTTATGAACTCCTAATGACTTAAGATTTCATGCATATACTTTTGAGTACTATATCTTTTAGTTTACACATTTTGAATGCTTTCAGATAATGCATTTATTTTCACTCTTTAGATTATTATTATCAGTGAAAATTGCAGTTGTCAGTGTTATTCAGCAGGGAGTAGTACTTAGCACCAACAAACGTAGGGATGGAGGCTAACCCGTCAGTTAGGATGTGAGACCTTTAGTAGAAGTCTCTAAGTACTTGAACTATGGTGCCGTCGTAGGTTCTAAAGGTTCACCCATTAGAGTCGGTTTGACACATTAGTCCTTTCAGACATCAGTTTAGTGGATCCATATCAGTTAATGTTCGTACCCTTGGCAAGGTACTGAACATCCTTCCAGCTAGGGTTTCAGGTTGGACCCCAATTAGCTCAGATTGGAGTATGTCAGTTGTTAGTAGCTCCCACAATCTACAGTCCACAGTTTACAGTCAGATTCAAATTCATGCATGACCTTATGTTTAATTACACAGTTTATTATACAATACTTGTTCATCACTTGGTCTTGCATTAGTTTATTATATTACATATATCATGTTCAGCTTATATAAGTTATTTCCTATCTCACATACTCAGTATATTTAAAGTATTGATTTCATATCTTCTTTTATGATATATTGTCTTATAATATAGATTCTGATGCTTAGCATTTGAATCACACATAGTACAATCTTCTACCGCATCACCAATAAATTTTTGTGAGTCCTTATCATTCAAGGGCTAATATCAACATTTCATTTTATCTTTGTTGTACTTCAATTTTCAGATAGTTAGAGTTAGGTAGGGGATTATTGACACAACTCGAACTAGGGCCTATCGTAATGGGCATCTCAGGCCCAACAAGGATCGGAGACCATTCTGTTTTACCAAACCAACCAACCAAGCATGTACCCTGACTCGAATAAATTTCGAGCATATAACAAAATAGCATGTTAGATAACATGATGACCCTGGGATAGGTTCACGACCGTGACCCACCTAACCGAGTCTGACCATACCAATACCCAACCAAACAACTATAACCAAATCAAAATAACAACCAAGTACATAACCAAACCCTTCCATAACATAATAATATAGGATAGAAAAACCAATAATATAGTCATACGGTATCAGTCCCATTACCAATTCCAATACGAAGGCTGACACCACTAACGACACCGCCCATACTAACCCATAACAGTTCTACAAATCCTCTAGCCAAAAGTAAAACAATATTCGATCTGGACATACCCCTAACTATGGCCAAAACCGATGTCCAAAACTAAACTAATGAAAAACATAAGAATTCAAAACAAAAAATGAAGCCTTCCTAAGAATCGAAGCTCACCACTTCGAGTTAGCACAAGCTATAATCAAAGTCCAAATCTACTGAGCCAGAGGTGTAGTATGACCAACAACTGAATTGCATGGGGATACAGTGTCGAAGACGATTAACAGTTGGAGCACTAGCATGTAGCTCAAGGATAAGGATAAAATAGTGCCAACAGTTAAAAACCAATCAATCAATGTATATAACCAATGCACACGCACGCACACACACACATACACACACACATATATATATATAGAGAGAGAGATACACTATGCTAGGATAGGTAACAAGAGTAGCATGAACTTTTGAAACCATTAACTTGGGTTGTGTAGCATGACCGTCCTAGAACAAGGAACCCACATGCTATATAGGCTCAGGTCTCTCCTAGCTTGAAGGTTCCCAATACGTGTAGCAACATGAACTAGAGAATATCCATAACCATAAAGCCTATATGGGGGATTCAAACCTCCTAGCATAATCAGGGTGACTTAAGCACTAATACATGTAGTAAAGAGGGATGCGAACCTCCCATTCATATAGTCACTCGAGGGATTTAAACCACCTGATCATATGACACTGGCACCGGCTAGCTTGATTTCCAATGTTAGTCCTTCGGACTCCACTTTCACGGTCCAGCTACACATCCCGCCATTAAGCCCAATTTGAAACCATCATTCCACATACACAACCAATAAGTCAATTATTTATCAAGTCATTTCATCGATATCGTCATACCAACACTACTTGCAATTATACCACATGCCATTATCATTATCAATTAATTATTCATTCAATTGACTTTGAGACTCGAACTCATTGTCTAACAAAGACACTTGTTTAATTCAAAGTTTAGGGACTCAAACCCTATGTCTAACAAAGACATAATTCAAGTTAATGTTTAGAGACTCAAACTTATTTAGCAACTTAAACCACCAAGGTTACTATTTAGTTCATAACATGGCCAACTATTGGTATGCTACATCTTTCAACTGGTAGGCGGAAAACTCTACGCGTTCCACCTGAATAGCATGAATAATACAAAGAATCTTCTTCATATCATCAATAAAGGCTTGAGGATCCTCCTCAACCATTGAACCCATGAACATAGAAGGATTAAACCTCATGAATTGGCCAACCCTTATGGCCTCAGATGATGAAAGAGCCAGAACACCATGCTCCGATTTAGAAGCTACCAACTGAGTTAGCAGGTTGATAGAGTGACAGAACTCAGCATTAGTAGCCTCTCCTTAAGATGGATGAGAAGGGTTAGTGGGGACAGGTGGAACCCTACAAGGAAAACTAGATGTAGCGACCCTTTCCCTGGTCTGGACTCTAAGAGTTAGACAAGCTTCATCCATATGGTCCTTAGGTGGGACAGATGAGTTTCCATGAGCTTTAGATCTTCTCGAAGGCATGATATGAAAGACAAGCAAATAGAAATCAAAAGAATCCAAGACCTTAGACTCTATAGCTTGAAATAAAATAATAAGAAAGTGAGACACTCCTAAATGCCTTATAGCCTCTCCCTTATGAGTGTGGTGCGCTACACACCCTTAAAAGAGAATATACTCGACACAGCTTTGTGGACTCCCATCCGACCATGAACCTAAAACTTTGATACCATCTTGACACAACCCAAACCAGGGCCTTGTCGTAATGGTCATCTTAAGCCCAATAAGGACCGAAGACCACCCTATTTTCCCAAACCCACCAACCAAGCATGTATCTCGAGTCGGATAAATTCTGAATATATAATAAAATATCTTGTTAGATAACACGATGAATCTGGAATAGTTCACAACCATGACACACCCAATCGAGTTCGATTATACCAATACCTAACTACACAACCATAACCAAACCAAAATAACAACAAAGTCCATAACCAAACCATTCCACAACATAATAACATAGGATGGAACAACCAACAATACAGTCATATAGTATCATCCCCATTACCAATGCCAATACTAAGGCTGACACCACTACCGACACTGCCTATGGTAACCCATAATATTTCTGCAAAGCCTCTATCCAAAAGTTAAACAATATCTAATTGG
>NC_061115.1:25247298-25487407 GCF_002878395.1 Capsicum annuum | reverse complement strand
CTAGAACAAAGAACCCATGGGCTATATCGGCCCAAATCTCCCCTAGCTGGAAGGACCCCAATATGTGTAGCCGCACTAACCAGAGAATATCCATAACCATAATTCCTATATAGGGGACTCGAACCTCCTGGAATAATCAAGGTGACTTAAGAAACAGTACATATAGTAAAGGGGGACTCGAACCTCCTATTCATATAGTCATTCGGGGGACTCAAACCACCCGATCATAAGACACCCGCACCGGCTAGGGTAATTTCCAGTGTTAGTTCTTCGGACTCCACTTTTATGGTCCGTCTGCACATCCCAACATTAAGCTTAATTTGAAACGATCACTCCGCATACATAATAAATAAGTCAATTATATATCAAGGCATTTCATCGATATCATCATACCAACACTACTTGCAACTATACCATATGCCATTTGCAATGCCCTGGGAGTACACCCTGGATGCCACGCGATGTTAGGAACCATAAGTGATCCCAAGATAACCCATGAACTGGCATACTATTAAGAAACTGAATTATAATACATTAAATAATAAGTTTTGCTATGCAGAATAATAATCATAAAAAAATCTGAAAGAAATTATATTGTTGATGTAATTTACAATCTGATAAAAATTGAGAAGAGAGCTGAGTCTACATGACTGACTCTGACTGACATCTATGAAGCCTCTACTATATTGACTATAGATAGCTAGGACATGCCTCCAACTACCGCTAATTAATACATATGAAAAATAAATGAACTATACATGAACTAAAACTGTCTGGAGTTTCCAAAATGAGAGAACTCATCACCTGCTGGCTGGAAACTACAACTGTCTGATCATGATACGTAGGCTATAACTGGTACCTATATTATGAGACAATGTAGCACATAGACATATATGTGGATCAATACTTCTGGAATATACTGAGTATGCAGGGGTAAATGTAATAAGTAAAACTAATTTCATACATAATGTTAAAACATACATGCTAAGTTTAAGTAGACTCACCAATAGGCTAGAATAAACTAAAAGCTAAATTATCTTAAAACATGAGTAACAAACGTGATCTGATAAGATGGTGAATCACTACGTGTAGTTACTTAAAACTTTACTTCTATAATATAAGTAGAACTGAAGATGGGATAGGAAAAATCACCATGGAAACATGAAATTCAATCTTCTTAAGCATATAAAATATCTTAATGATAAAAATTCATTCTTTAATTGGAAAGAAAAAGGGTTTTTGGGCTCCATGGGTGAAAGGGGACCAATGGATGAACTCCCACATACCTTAATTGAAGAGTTCTTGGTAGATTTCTTAAGATTTGATCTTGAACATTGAATGGGCTAGGGTTTGTTTTTTAGAGGATTTGGTTTTAAATTGAGAAAATTTGAATAAAATATGACCAAATGTGCCTTTGATGGATTTAATCCCATGTTTCTCATAGATTAGGGCCATGGAAAAAAGATAAACGGTCCCTGGGAAGTTAAAAATCCTGGCTTTGAGGCTTACCGCTGAGCGGTATTGGTCCCACCGCTATAGCACCACTGAGCGGTGTAATAGCGATGACCTACTATTTTGGACAATCCTAATTTTGAGGTTTACCGTTGAGCGGTATTGGTTCCACTACTATAGCACCGCCGAGCAGTGTAATTGCGACAACTTACTACCTCATACAAAAAATGCTATAACTTTTCACTCGGGTATCGGATTTAGGTGAAATTGGTATCGTTGGAAAGACGATTCAATTATCTACAATTTGGTGGGTTTTGATCTGAAAAATTCCATGTATATCAAAATTTATACATATTTAAAATACACCCTTGAAGAATTAAATATCAAATTTTGGACGAATTAAATGATCTTAGCTTAACTTTGTTCTAAGTCATTGCTATGAAAAATTTTCACCTCAAAATCACATCAAACATGTGGGGTGTTACACCATTATAATTATCAATCAGTTATTCATTCAATTTACTTTGGAACTCAAGCCTATTATCTAATAAAGACACTTGTTCAATTAAAAGTTTAGAGACTCGAACCCGATATCTAACAGAGACATAATTCAAGTTAATGGTTAGAGACTCAAACTCATTTAGCAACTTACACTACCAAGGCTACCATTTAGTTCATAACATGGCCAACAAGGTCTTTTCAATATTATTTACCAGCCATTCATAATCATTAGGCCAAGCCTTAGTTCAGAACAACGTTATCATATGACTGGTTCATTCTTTTAGGAATTTTCACAAACATATTGAGGACATGCATTTACCAAGACCAAAATCAAAATAAAAATCATTTAATTTAGGGTAACCCATGACCCAATTGTTAAAACACATTTACTAAGAACCCATATATGGAAACCATTACTTAAATCATGCATAAACACAATTTAAACCAAGAGTAAACAATAGTCAACAACATACATCAAAACCCTCAACATTGGTTTTCAAAACTACCATTTATGAATCAAAAATCAAGCTTTAAAACACATGAAATTTATTAAATAATAATAAGGAAAGAGTCACATGCCTTATACAATATAATTCATGGAAAGAACTTGACCTCTTTAGCTTTTAGATGAACACTTGTAGAAATCCTAGTCTTTAATCTTCAAGAGTAAGTTAGAGAATGGTTTTAGAGTGTTTGATCTTTCAATAATGGGTTATGAGAGGCCAAAACCTGTTTTAAGATGTGGGGACTTAGAGGTTTTGGTGTGGTAAATGTGTGGAATACCCCTATCTTAAAAGCTAAAAAATAATTCGCAGGAGAGTACGACCATACCCCCTTAACCGTACCTTAGGTTACAAATGGTATCCTATTATACTCTAGACCACACCTTGGACCCCCACACTGGTTAACGTATGACCCCATATAAATAACTTGTATCTTAGCATACAAGTGGTAGACTATAACTCGTACCCCAAGAAGAATCCACTAGGCTAAGTGCAGAGCATCATACAACCCAACCATATACAACTCGTACACTATCATACGACTTGTATGATACTAGTCATACCTTGGATAAAAACTATTCCCAAACTCACTGATCAATATACGAGAGAGAGGTACTAGACCATACCTTAGTATACAACCAGTATACTTAAACCGTACCTTGTTTAGAAACTCAACAACTCAGGAATTTTTCTAAAGATTAGAACCCAGGGTGTTTCACTTATCCCAACAACTCGTGTTCGTAGAGGCTTTTTGACTTACAGTTAGATGTTCAATATATGGTCTTGAACTTAGATATTATAGTTTGTTTTCCTTTAATATTTACTTTATTATTTAGTTTAACTTTTAAATAAGTATTTTTATCAGTTATTTTTGGTATTCTTAGTATCTTGTCAAGCTATGGTTAGATTGGGGTCACTTGTGGCTCTAAGAACTATATTATGACTAGGAAATAGTCTAGGGTCATAACAATATAGGGAACACTTAAGATTATAGGAGAAGACCCTTTAGATTACTCAATGTAATGATACAACAAAAAAACTTTTAAGACCTGATATGATACATAATGTATGGTTATCTCTTATGAATAGGGTTCTAATGTTCAAAGTATGGACTAAGCTACAGAAATTAGCCTACCAAACTAAGAAGCTGAAGAAAGACTGTAGTTTAGTTGACAAGAAGCTGAAGCTGCTAAGAGAAAAATTACAAGAAGTATAGGAGAATACGAGTGTAGATTTTTTAAATTAGTCCTTGATTGAGGAAGAGAGAGACATCCTATGGATGGTTAAGAAGTGAGAAGGGGTGCATGGAAGAATTTTAAGGCAGAAATCAAGATCTACCTTGATAGCTCATGGTGGTAGGAACTCAAGATACTTCTTTACTTACTTAAAAGTCAGAAAAGTTAGAAACAAGATAGCTATTATTTATAATAAATAGGGCATGGAAATGATACACCCTTACTTGATTTAAGAGGAATTTTTAGCTTTGTTCAAGTCTTATTTTAGGGACAGCTATAAACACTTTATCATCTATAAATGTTAATATTACTAGGAATATGCCATGCTTATCTCTACTGCAACAATAAAGTCTACTGGTGTCTGTTAATATAGAAGATGTTGCAAAAGCTATAAAGGAGTTGCCTATTGATAAAGCTTCAGAAATTGATGGATTCAATATTGAATTCTTTGAGAATCACTAGTCTATGATTTAAAATGATGTAACTTAGGGAATTTTATAAATTTTCACCACTGGCAAGCTATTGAAAAGTGTTAATACACCTACTATAACTCTAGTACCTAAGGTAACTATGTTGACTTATATGAAATAATATAGGATAGGTCAATAGCCTGTTGGTTTAAGACGCCGCAAATTTTTCTAGTCATTAAAACTCTTTAAACATGTCAAGGGAAGCTTCAAACTTAGAAAATTTGGCTAAATGTTGGAACTTCTTCATTTCATAAGCCTTCAAACTTTGATGATTTATTTCATGACCTTCCCGACTTTTGGTAGTTGATATTTTAGCTGATTCATGACCCAGAATGTCAATAAGGGTTTTCAAACAAGTTTCAAATCTTTTTATACCTTTTTAGACCATGTTTGGGGCCTTAAAACAATAGACAGACACAATTTTAGCACACTGCGTGTAATACTCCGTGTTTTCGTACTAGAATTCTAACCATCGTTCCTATGCGTCTAAGCTCTAATCCAAATGATTTCAATATGAATATAAGTTTCACGATCATTATAATAGTCTATTAAGTGGTTTATAGGTGAAAAACATCCATAGCAATGACTTAGAACAAAGTTGAGCTAAGATCTTTTGATTCATCAAAAATTCGATGTTCGATTCTATAAGGGTCTACTTCAAACATGCATAAATATTTATATACATGGAATTTTCCATCTCAAATACCATAAAATTATATATAATTTAATTATCTTTCCAACGATATCAATTTTGCAAAAATCCAACAACCGAGTAAAAAGTTATGCCATTTTTCATGTGAGGCAGTAAGCGGATGCGATCTTGACGCTAATTCAATTCCAAAAGGGCCTAGGGTCACTTTGGTAAAATCCCTTCACCCAATTCCGTCCAAAACACATAGATTCACCCCCAAATAAGAAAATATACCTCATTATTCATCTTTTTATCTCAAGAAATAAAACCCTAAGGCTCATACTTTCTCTCCAAGAAACCCAAAATTCCTCCATATATTCTCTAAGATAACTCAATATTAAGGTTTCCTAATACAAGAACTTCAAGAATTCATCTTCAAAAGTACAAATATCATCCCAAAAAGCAAGTGTTCATCAAAAGGTCATCATCTAAGGTATGTGGGTTATGAAAAAGAACACCCTTTCGTTCTTGTGCCCAAAAGCTTTATATTTTCTTAAAGATTTCCGTATTTTCAAGTCAAAGTATAATTATTTTGCTATTGTTCAAGTTTATGAGATTATAATTTGCCCAAAGTCTTGTGTTGCATGATTATTTTACATAATTATGGTTGAATTGACAAGTCATGTTTTAAGTTGCACATTCCTATGTTCATGTCATATTTTAAAGAATTCCCAAGTCTTGTTGTTATGAATTGACCCTTATCGTTAAAGTATAAGTTGTTGAAGATTTTTAAAGAATTGCAAGAAGTATGTTTATATTTCCATTATTATGAGATTTTAAAGCTTGGCATATGATTGTATATCAAAGTTTTAAGAAAGAGTTGAATTTTGAACTCAAGTAAGAAAAGAAAATCCACATTTGATTGATTTATGATAAAAGGGTTAGCTTAATGGATCCTGATGCAAATTGTTGAATTGTTTATTGTAGATTTTCTTTAAAGTTTTGAGCTAAGTTTGGGAGTAGTATCCAGCACCTAGCGGGAAGTGTGGTACTTTCCTAGAGCTACATGCCCCCGTAGGATGTGAGCCTGAGGCTGATATAGTGATCACTAATGAATTAATATTTAGATCCTACTCTGATGGTAAGGATAGGACATCTCTCCCCAACGTGAGTTGGATGTTGAACTCCATGTAGCTCACATGGTTTATGTTGGTTAAGAGAAACTCCCAAAGTAAATCCCTACTCTATTTAAGATAAGTGTATATGTTTTGAAAACTATGATTTTCTGAGAGAGTTTCTTGTTTCCGAAATATTGATATATCATGTTCTAAAGAGAGTTGTTTTACGAGTTGATTACTCTACAAGTTTGAAACCAAGAAGAAAGAGAACTGAGAACTTATTGTAATGACTCACTTGTTTTACTTTACATGTATTATTCATCCATGACTATGATGGTTTAATTCAAGCTAAGTGAGTCATTTATATCAGAATGCATGTTTTCTATAAGGACTTACGATATTGATTATTTAATTGCATACACCCTCATATACTCAGTACATTCCCAAGTACTAACCCACATATACGTCTATGTGCTACATTGTCTCATAATGTAGGTATAAGTTGTAGCACACATACCATATTCAGTCAGATTACAACTTCCAGTCAGCAGTGATTAGTCCTTTTGATTTAAGGGCTTGAGTTAGTTATACAGTTCGAGAAGTATTTTATATTCTTTGTTCAGTCATATTGAGTTAGGATAGTCGGGAGTCATGACCCAGCTACCTATAGTCATACTAGTAGAGGCTTCATAGACAGTCAGTAGAAGTTGGTGTATTTAGTTTCAGTTTTGTTTCTAAAAGCAGAGTTGTAATCTTGTAAAATCAATTTTGTATCGATCAAATTTAGAAAAGAGTTATTGTCCGCTAATTTGTACATATTTATACTTTTTATTCAGTTGCTTATGAGTTATGTAACGATCCGAAATCGCCTCCCGGAATGTCACACGGTGCTTAAGGCTACGAGTAGCCTCAAGATAACCCTTGGAGCCGGTTTCTACCCAATGACACTTAAATCAAGATAAGAATAGGCTCAACACTCACATAGTCTTATCACGTAAAAGGAAGTATATAAAAGATATTCGATCCATAAGACCACAATATAGATAAATCTTAACCAAACCACAATACTGAACCCTCGATACATCACAAGTTTGATACTAGTCTGACAAGCCTCTACGAATTAAAATCTAGAGAGCCGTTGGGACAGGTCCCCAACTGACTCAGATGAACTGAATATAAAACACAGTCTCTCAAGTGCAGTGAATATCTGAAGATCGGCCCTCGAACCATGATGACTCACCACTGTAGATAACGTAGGCAAGGTACTCGAAGAATCACAGGCGAGGCTGGGACTGAGCACCTGAACCTACATTATGACACAATGTAGCACATAGATATGTGAATCAGTACTTGGAATATACTGAGTATGCGGGGGTGAATTCATATGTATAAAGTAGTAATGATCTTCTTCAATCAAATCATGTATGTATAATGAGATGACTCACATGGCTTGAACAAGTATAAATATAAAGCTCATAGTCATGTAGAATGGAGCATGTAAGACAAATCTCGTGAGTCATCATTGTTCAACTTCAAATCGGAAATCTTCTCTTATTCTCAATACCCAAAGACTAAAGAATTTTAAACAATACTTTCAACTCATGCATATGTCTCATAGAGAGTAAAACTTCCTCAATGCTCAACATTTCATAACCACTTGGAACTCATATGCTTGGAATTCAAAATCATATAACTTGAAAACATACTTGAAGGCATTTCATTTACTTTAGGAAAATATCTCATTTTAAGAAAATACCTTGGTTAGGGAATATCTTTGAAATTCAACCATTTAAGAAAAATAAACTATAGGGAAGGAAAATAAGTATTTGATCCCAAAGTTCAAAAGGCAAGGGAGGTTCTCGTAACCGACATAAACCATGCGAGCTACATGGAGTCCAACATTTTATCCTCCTAAGGAAGAGACCCCACATTGGGGAGGAGCGTCATACTCTTGCCAAGGAGTATAACCTAGTTCTATTGATCACTAAATGAAACTCGACCTTGGACCGACTCATAATCATAATATAATCAGCCTCAGGCTCACATCCTACGGTGGGACGTAGTTTTTGGGGTAAGAAACTGTAATAACTTACTCGCTCGGTGCTAAATACTACTCCCTTTAGATTATTTATGCTCATCTCATAAAAATCCACTTTTAGAATAATCTCATGGTTTACCACGAACCTATTAATCAGATCAATAATTTCATATAGTGAAGTGAATTTCAAAGCTTTTGGACCATTAGGTCAATTCAATTCTCAATTATCTCAAAATACTCAAATCATGGGTGCTTATAGCACGAGAGTTCATAATTTCACAAGTTTCAAATAGGGCTTACTAACCCATAGTTCAATTTCAAGTCAAAGCTTATCAAAAGCATAATATATAGCATATAGATTCATAAATCACGTGGAAATCTGGGAATTTCAGCATTTTACCTCAAAATCTCAATAGAGTCATGTGCTTCAACATCTCAACAATGCAAATATTAGATTATTAAGGAGTAAAATCATGGGGTTTATACCCAGCTATAATTTCTTAATAAAACATGTAGAAATCATGCCATGTAACTCTCAATTCATGGGAAATATCAAGGTAATGCATTCAATAATAATGGGTGAAAACTCCCAATTCAAATTCATGTAAAACCCCCATAAATTTAAGCAAAATCATGATGTAAACAGCCTTTTTGGGCATAAAGGTGAAAGGGTTACCCTTGTTCAAAACCCCACATACCTTGAATTTGAAGCTTTAGAAGAACTCTCACTTTTAGAACTCTAGTCTTGCTCTAGAATGAGGGTTCTTGAGGCCCTTCACTTGGGAACCTTGAATCTTGAATCAATTTAGAAAATCCATGATGGATTCTTGAGATTCTTGGAAGAGGTTTTGAGTATTTAGGGTTCTTGTTGAGAGAAAACTTGATAAAACCCTTATAGGATGCTTGCAAATGGGTTTGATTTAGTGTTTCCACGATTTTATAGGCTTGGAAGAAGTCCAAAACGTCCTTTTAAACATCTGTACAAAACTAGAAAAATTGAACTGGAACCCAATTTCACTGGCCACCGCGATGCGCCACTAATCGCAGAGATTCACTGGAAAATGACAATTGGAAATTTGGCAGCCTCCGCAATACGGACCCATTGCATTTTCCAATTGGTTGGGACCTGAGACTTCTCCACGATGCACCACTATCGTGAAGTCCCACTGGAATTTGACAATTGCTAAATAACTCTTCTCCACGATACGCCACACACCTAAATGGTACAGTTTTTTGACTAAGGCTTAAATTAGCCATAACTTCTCACCCGGGTATCGGTTTTGGGAAAATCTCATATTGATGGAAAGCTTATCATATTTCCTACATGATAAAAAGTCAAAATTAGGGAAATTATATATGGTTAACATGATACTCACTTAGGAATCCACTTCTCAATCTTTTAGGGTCGGAATAACGCCTTAATCGACACGCCCTAAGGCTCAAACTATGAGGGAACTTTGTAGGACCTTACAAGTTATGCAAGTGGGAGGGTTATCTTGGAGTCACTTGTGACCCTAAGCACCGTGTGACATCTCGGGACCCGATTTTGGGATGTTACAAACTTGGTATCAGAGCATAGAGTTTAAGTATCCTAGGGTGTCTATAAAGCCGTGTCTAGTAGAGTCTTGCGAAATGGTTTAGAGACGTCTGTACTTTTATTTGAGAGGCTACAGGGCATCTAGGAAATATTTCCCTTATTTTAAGTCTCAGATCGTTCCATAAAAAGTTTCTAAAAAAAAAAAGCTTATCCAAATTCTCATCTTACTCTGTTAAGGCCATATCTGCCTTATTTTTAAGATATAAAAAATATTCAAGCTTAAATCTTCATTGATAGTTATGAGATTATAAGAGTACTAGAAAGTATCCCATCATTGTTTTTAAGTTCCAAAGTTTGAAGCGCTTTATTCATACTCATGAGAAGTCGTGCACTAAGCCCAAGTCAGATGTACTTTCAGATTTCTCCCCAAAATCCATAACATAAATCTATACTTCCCTATCTATGTATTATTATTGAGATAGCATGATCAACAAGTTCCAGTTCCTCCCCAGATAATGCTCTCAGACTTGCTAGCAAGAAGTTTTAAAAGTTTCACAAAGTGGCTTGAGAGGAGCTTTCTAGTGTGTTATAAGTCGCTCAAATTTAAAGTTATGTTCTCATTCTTATGAGTTATTCAATTAAGACAGAGTAAGGTGTATTCTTAGATCATTGAATATTGTATGTCAAGTTTCTATCTCTTGTATTATGTAATCTTGTTATCATTGTGTTTGTGAAAAAAACCAAAGTCTAGTGAAGCCGTGTGGGGCCTATTTCGATTCACTAGCACAGTTTCTTTGTTATTCATCTAATTTTCTTGTTCAAAACATCAAATCAAAGTCTAGTGAAGCCATGTGAGGCCTATTTCGATTCACTAGCAACTTGTTATTTATCTTGTTGTTTTTGTGTTAGTTGAAAGTATGGATTTAGAGGTGTAATGACAAGAAAAGTGGTAAGGAAAATTTATTGAATATATATATATATATATATATGTATAGATGAATTTTTGCTCATGATTGAGTTAGTGATGAAGTGATATGTCCTCGTACGTTAGGTTAGTGGAAGGTAGAGAAGGAGTTATTAGTTAAGGAGAATTGTGGTTTGCTTGAAGTATGAAAAGAGTTGTTGATGGTTCTTGTTGTGCTAGAAAAGTATAGGGTATTGGCGAATGTACTTGGTGGTTAAGTATTGTTAATTTAGGCTTTCCTGAGATTGCAAGAGAAAGTTTAGTTGAAATTTATAGAGCTATGAAAGTAATTTAGATGTGAAGATGGGTAAATAGTAATGATGTGAAGATGGAGGATGTGAAATGGATTATGGATAATATAGGCCATATGGTTATGATCGATTGTCATTGTTATGGGGTTCTTATGTACTAGTTTTTCTTAATGCTGTGTTCTATAGTTTCGAAGTGAGAATAGTGTGTGAGATTGGGTTGCAAATCATGTTTAGGATTAGACATTAAGTTTGAACAGTTGATGGTTCGGTTGTTGATGCTAGTTATATAGAGGTGATCTAGTAGGCCTAAACAGTGTATGCAAGATTGTAAGATCATGTGTTCGTAATTAAGTATGATATAGAGGTGTGTCCAAGGTGCTATGGGGCTGCATTATTTTTCAAGGATTATTACATATTGTGTGGTTAGTAGTAACGTTGAGTTGCTAGGTGGAGAAATACTAGTTAGATAATTTATTATGTTCTTGATAGCTAAGTTAAGGAGTTATGATTGAAGATGTTGAGCCTTTTAAGTATGATTTTTTATTCTCATGATTTGGGAAAATATAAGTATAGAAGTGTGATCTTGGTAGGCTATGATTATATTATTAGAGATGTAGATATGGTTGTAAATGAGAGTGTAAGCCTTTGATGATAATTATTGAAGCTAGAAAGTTAAAGATGGCATATGGATGGGTTGTTCAAGAATGAAGTCAGTAAGTTTGAAATTAGTTTATTCTTGTGAGTTTAGCATTTATGTGTAGATATTAGAATGATGAAATTATGGCTTAATCTCGAGGATATGGAGTAGACCATCATGCTTAAAATATCAGCTTTGACCTAAGGAGGAGATGGTTAGTGAAGGACCAAACAAAGTTTTGAGAATTAGATTATGATACATGTCAATAATGAGTTATGATGAGATAGTGATCCCTTCTTAGTCTAGAGTATTCCTTGGATTTCAGTCATTATAACACGAAATCCCTCATTTGCATGATAAATCCATGCCACAGGCCTATGATTATACCCATTATGTATGCTCAAGCCCATTCTCAGCTTCTAGCAAGCATGTAACAACTTCACTCTATGATTCGAGCTATCCCTCATGAATCTATGAACTCCAGTCTTATGTTGAATAGCTCATGATAAGTTGGAACTCATGTTTCAAAGTATGATAAGTTTTTTTGGAAACTCATGATCCTAGTGAAATCCAATTTATATCATGTATGTCCACAATTCAGATCTCTTGATGAATCCAGAGTGTTGATATTCTATTCTTCTGGCCTCTGTTAAGTGTCAAAGTTAACCCTCAAAGTTTTAGGTCCTTATGTTTTAACCCTTTTGGGACCTTTTCTTTTATAATAATAGTGGTGATGATTAATTGTGTTGAGGGGAGAGAATAAGTATTTCTTGTTGATGAAATATCATTGTAGGCTTGTTCTAGCTAAGGCCATATGTGTGAAGAAAGATTGAGGCCAAGTATTTGATACATGTTGTGGTTAGTTGAAATTGTGTATGTATTCTTAGGGTAGTGCGTGGGAGTTGTTGTCATAGAGGTTTAAAGAATGCAAGGAGTATGTATAAGTGGGTAAATATGGTACGCGTTAGTTTCCAACCTTCCAAACCTTAAAATGTAAATCCTTAAGTAATTTCATGATCGGGGTTGTTAACAACACATCTCGTGTAAGTTTTAGATTTTTTGGCTGAGGTTTGAGACCTATTTGAATGGTAGAAATAGTGAGCCAACACGATATGGTCGTGGTGAGTCATGTATTGCGTTGGTAGGAATCAACGCAATACGTCGTATATCGCGTCGGTAGTCCAGTTCTATTATGGTGTTATATGTAATATCCCATGATTTTGAGTTAGGATTGACCAAGGTGAGAGGACTTAGTATAGTTTATACCTTAGTAGAGAGGTTTATCAATGCCCGTGTAAAGATTAGAAGTTGAATCAAGTGAGTATGCTATTTAATGGAAATAGTATAGTGAGGGAGTATTCAAGAAGAGTTGCTAAGCTTGAAGGTAAGGAGTTGCATTGATTGAGACCTAGTATATATATATATATATCTATGTTCCAAGCTATAGAGTAGTATCTATGTTGTGATTCCTTAGTCAGATGTCTTGTTCAGAGCATGCCCAAGATTCTTCTCTTCCTAATATTATTAGAATTTCATAGAAAAGTGTTGAAGAAATACTCCATTCGAGCATGAGCATTCAGTATGATCCAGTTTAGATAGCCTGTAATCCTGTTTAACAATCAATCAGATAAGCTCCTATAGATTCCCAACTTTTCACCTAGTCTTACTACCCTGCAATCTCATGCGTATGTCTATTTCAAGAGGTAATATGCTTGAATCCACATAAATCATCAATTCGTCTCAATTCATACATTAGTTTTAGTTTCAGACATTAAGTAATGATTCAGTTCCTGAGTATCTTGTGTATCATCCCAATCTTTTCGTAGTATTTCAACCAAATCCGTATCATTCGAAGGTGAACGATCCCAAGAGGAGGATATTGTAATACCCCCTGTTTTTGTGTTATAAACATCTCATATTTTTCTCATGGGATTAGATCCAGCGTGCAATGGTTACTCATAAGTTGACACTCTCATTCTACCTATGCCATACAGTTATTTTTTTCAAGAAAGTTCATGCACTCACAAATCAGTTTAGTAGCTCATTAGGTTCAAGATTTAGCGATTTAGTTTATTTTAGTTGTGCATGATAGCGTATAGCCTCAGATTCCTCAGTTTTTTCATCTTAATTAGCCACATTCGAGGACGAATGTTTTCAAAAGGGAGATAATATAATACCCCGTATTTTCATGCTAGAATTCTAACCGTCATTCCTATGCGTCTAAGCTCTAATCCAAATTATTTCCATATGAATATAAGTTTCACGATAATTATCATAGTCTATAAAGTGGTTTAGATGTGAAAAACATTGATAGAAATGACTTAGAACAAAGTTGAGCTAAGATCTTTTGATTCGTCAAAAATTCGATGTTCGATTCTATAAGAGTCTACTTCAAACGTGTATAACTCTTTATATACATACAATTTTCCAATTCAAAGACCCACAAAATTGTAGATAATTGAATTATCTTTCCAACGATACCAATTTTGAAAAAATCCAACAACCAAGTAAAAAGTTATGCCATTTTTCGTGTGAGGCAGTAAGCCGATGCGATCTTGATGCGTTGCGTAGATTGCGCCTCGACACAAAAAACTGACGCGGATCCAAGGCTATTTTACATGCTAATTAAATTCCAAAAGGGCCTAGGGTCACTGTGGTAAAATCCCTTCACCCAATTCCGTCCAAAACACATAGATTCACCCCCAAAGATGTAAAGATACCTCATTATTCATCTTTTCATCTCAAGAAACAAAACCCTAAGACGCATACTTTCTCTCCAAGAAATTCAAAATTCCTCCATAAATTCTCTAAGATAACTCAAGATTAAGGTTTCTCAATATAAGAACTTCAAGAATTCATCTTCAAAAGTACAAAGATCATCCCAAAAAGCAAGTGTTCATCAAAAGTTCATCATCTAAGGTATGTGGGTTATGAACAAGAACACTCTTTCATTCTTGTGCCCAAAAGCTTTATATTTTCTTAAAGATTTCCGTATTTTCAAGTCAAAATAATTATTTTGCTATAGTTCAAGTTTATGAGATTATAATTTGCCCAAGTCTTGACTTGCATGATTATTTTACATAATTATGGTTGAATTGACAAGTCATGTTTTAAGTTGCACATTCCTATGCTCATGTCATATTTTAAAGAATTCCCAAGTTTTATTGTTATGAATTGACCCTTATCGTTAAAGTATAAATTGTTGAAGATTTTTAAAGAATTGCAAGAAGTATGTTTATATTTCTATTATTATGAGATTTTAAAGCTTGGCATATGATTGTCTATCAAAGTTTCAAGAAAGAGTTGAATTTTGAACCTAAGTAAGAAAAGAAATCCACATTTTATTGATTTATGATAAAAGGGGTAGCATAATGGCTCTCGATGTAAATTTTTGAATTGTTTATTATGGATTTTCTTTACAGTTCTGAGCTAAGTTTAAGAGTAGTATCCAATACCAAGCGGGAAGTGTGGTACTTCCCTAGAACTACATACCCCTGTAGGATGTGAGCCTGAGGCTGATATAGTGATCACTAATGAATTAATATTTAGGTCCTACTTCGATGGCAAGGATAGGACAGCTCTCCCTAATGTGGGTTGGACATTGGACTCCATGTTGCTCACATAGTTTATGTCGATTAAGAGAAACTCCCAAAGTGAATCCCTACTCTATTTAAGATAAGTGTATATGTTTTGAAAACTATGATTTTCTGAGAAAGTTTCTTGTTTCCAAAAGATTGATATATCAACTTCTAGAGAGAGTTGTTTTATGAGTTGATTAATCTATAAGTTTGAAACCGAGAAGAAAGAGAACTGAGAACTTATTATAATGACTCACTTGTTTTACTTTACATGTATTATTCATCTATGACTATGATGGTTTAATTCAAACTAAGTGAGTCATTTATATCAGCATGCATGTTTCCTATAAGGACTTACAATATTGATTATTTAATTGCATACACCCCATATACTCAGTACATTCCCAAGTGCTGACCCACATATATGTCTATGTGCTACATTGTCTCATAATGTAGGTACAAGTTGTAGCATACTTACCATATTCAGTCAGTTTGCAGCTTCCAGTTTGCAGGTGATAGGTCCTTTTGATTCAAGGGCTTGAGTTAGTTATACAGTTTGAGAAGTCTTGTATTTTCTTTATTTAGTCGTATTGAGTTGGGATAGTCGGGAGTCATGACCTAGCTACCTATAGTCATTACTAGTAGAGGCTTCATAGACAGTTAGTAGAAGTTGGTGTATTTAGTTTCAGTTTTGTTTGTAAAAGCAAAGTTGTAATCTTGTAAACTCAATTTTGTATTGATCAGATTTAGAAAAGAGTTATTTTCTACTTATTTGTACATATTTATACTTTTTATTCAGTTGCTTATGAGTTATGCCAGTGGGAGGGTTAGCTTGGGGTCACTTTTGACCCTAAGCACAGTGTGATGTCTCGGGACCCAATTTCGGGGGTTACACCGCTTCACCCATCGTGTTGGTTATCATTGTTGCAGGCTGCCAGAGTCAAAAGTATTAAGGCTTGATGCGATCATGATGCGATGCATCGGGTATCACGTTGATGCCATCGACTCGCCGCGTCTACCAGCGCGTCGGTACCTAGTTTTCTAGTCATTAAAATAGCCATGACCCCAGGGTTATTTCAGTCTTTTCCCTGCTCTTATATAACCCTAAAACATGTGATTTAGCCATTTCTCACCCAAACTATAGTGGTTTCTCTCAATTTCTCTCGAGAGCAAGTTTAGGTTTTCCAATTGACGATCCAAATTTAAGAAAATTCCACCATCAATCTTCGTAAAATCAAGAACTAAGGTATGTTAGATGTTGATTCTTGGGTTCCATCCACCCAAGAAGTTCAAGAATCTTTTTCTACATTCAAAGATCATATATTTATGAGTTTTCATGATTCATGTGAATTGAAATTGAAGTTCATGTTGTTATTGAGTTTTAATTCATATTTTGCTTATAAAGTTCCAAGCTTTGTTCCTAGTATGTGATATTTATGAGGTGTTCATGATAAACCTCTTCAAGATGTATGTTGATTGATGTAGCCATGTTAATTAGGTGTATTGAACAAAGTATGCCCCCCATATGTTTGATAAAATGATTATGTGAAGGAAATGGAGTCATTATAGCATGTTGACAAGAAATCCCCAATTGTGTATAAGTTAATGCATGCCAAGTGTTTGTTGAAAGGCCTTAGCGAATGAATTATGATATGTTGCATGCATTCCTACTCATGCGCATTTCTTATTGAATGAATTATGAGATAATAGTATGCACTCCTTATACGTTTACATGTTGAAGACTTCCAAGTACTTGAAGAGATGCCTCATTGATTGTGTTTTGAATGATAGCCTATTTCCATGTTATGTACGAGTTGTCCTGTCTTGTATTATTTATGTTATCGAGTCCTGAGGGTATTTATACCCGACAAATTAGCTGCTTGTCTAGTGCTAGTGTCAGTTTTATGATAATCTCAATTATTCCATGATTAGTAGTACTATTAGTCAGTTACAAAACTCAATAGAACTCAGACAGTTATAGAACTTTGAAAATCTCAGTAATCTCAGTATCAGTAGCATTCCAGCTTCAGTCAGTAATCGATTCAGAATTTAGTAATATTTTGTTAGTCAACAAAACTCAATGAATTCAGTTTAGCTCAATTAAACAAGTACGATCAGTAAAAGTTCAGTCAAGCCTAGTATGGATTAGTAATCAGTTCAGTGTCTTTCAGTTGGGAGTAGGATTCAGCACCGAGTGAACCTAGGGATGGGGCTCACTCACTAGATAGGACTGAGATCCCTAGAAGCAATCCTTAAGTTACAGAACTACCCAACCAGCATAGATATGAGATGTCACCCATTAGATAGGACTGACATACTCCGGGATCACCCGCTAGTACAGGACTGGTCCCAAGGGTCACCCGCTAGATTAGGACTGACCCCATAGTAGTTGTCTATACCTGTGGTACGGTACTGGCACCCTTCCAGCTGGGGTTATAGGTTGGACCCCACTAGTTCAGATTTAGAGCATGTCGGTTAGATGACTACCTCCCATAATATCAGCTTCAAATCAATCTCAGTAAAAGAACTTGACTCAGTAGCACAGATTCAGGACTATTAGATACAATCACTCATTAGTATTATTAATGGATTTAGAGATCACCTGCTAGATAGGACTGATCTCAGATATAGACAAGCAGTATCAGTATCAGTACCAACAGATTCAGAGATCACCCGTTAATAGGACTAATCTCAAATACAAACAATTAGTATCAAGTACCATTAGATTTAGAGATCACCCGCTAGATAAGACTGGTCTCAGATTCAGTTAATCTTTTTCATTATCAGTATATTCAGAGATCACTTACTATATATGACTGATCTCAACCTCAGTCAATCAAATATCAGTATCATTAGACTCAATTATTAGAAATCTAGTTATTAAAATCCGGTATTCATTGTTCCTACGATTTTAGTTATAGTTTGTACATTCATGCATGTGTCCTCATTCAATATACTTAGATTATTTAGTCAGTATTGTTCATGTATATGAACCCCTACATTTAGCCTTACCTCATCTAGCATACCAGTATATTTCATCGTACTGACGCATACTTTTCTGCGCTCTGGTGTTTTATACCATAGGTTTAGAAGTATGAGATCCAGAGCAGCCTTAGAAGTTCAGATTTAGCCAGAAGTAGTAGATTTAGCGGTGAGTCCTCATCATTTGAGGATGTTTTATTATATTTCTAGATTCAGTATTTTAGTAGACGGAGTTAGTTGGGGGATTATCCATCAACTCCTTATTCAAACAGTTTAGAGGCTTTTAGACTAGATGTTCAAACAATTGCTTTAGTATTTTTGATACTTTATTAGTTGTATTTTAGTTTTGAACCTTATGGAAAGATTTTGACAGTTGTTTTCTGCATTTTTACATTGTATTATGTAGTGCTCAGTTACAGGTACCAGAAAAGGGTTAACTTGTAGTTCTTCGGGATCATAAGCACCGTGTAGCATCTGGGGTTCAGAATCTGGGGCGTTACAACCTTGGTATCAGAGCCGAAGATTCAACAGTGTCCTAGGAAGTCTGAAATCCACATCTAGTAGGGTCTTGTGCATGGGTGCGTTGCGCGCCACTTTTATGTACCAGAGGCTATAAGTTATTTTAGGAATAGTTTCCCTTCTTTTAGTATTCATGTCATGCGAGTATGCATAAGTTCCAGTTAATTCTCAGTCTAATTCATTCTTCCTTTAATTTACAGAATATGCCTCCTCACAAAGCCAATGCCCATAGGATTGATAACTATCCACCTCAGCCTGTAGATCCTGAGAATGAGAATATATCACATGCAGAGTTTTAGGCAGATTTTTAGGTGCTAGCTCAAGCTGTGACAACTAGTGTTTAGGGAAAATATCAGGTTGTAGCCCCACCTCAACAAGATGGGGGTTCAGGCACAGCCAGAATCAGAGATTTCATGAAAATAAACTCGCCAAAATTCTTTGGGTCAGTAGCATATAAGGATTCACAACTTTATCTTGAGAAGATAAAGAAGATCACCCAGATTATGCATGTGTTTGAGGAGAAGAGTGTAGAATTAGCATCCTATAGGTTGAAGGATGTTGCTCATGATTGGGTAGTGATGTGGATGAGGGGTAGAGAGGAGAATACAGCTTCCATGACTTGGCAGGTATTTTAGGATGTAATTTTAGATAAGTTTTTCCCATTCGATATGAGAGAAGATAAGGTAGAAGAGTTCATAAACCTAAGGCAAGTCTTCATGACAGTGAAGGATATTGCCTTAAGTGCAAACAGTTAGCTAAGTATGTCCTAATTTGATGGCTGACCCTAGATCTAGCATGGGTAAGTTTATGATTGGTGTGTTCGAGTTGGTATTGAAGGAGTGTAGGACTGTTATGCTCAATAGAGATATGGATCTTACTAGGCTAATGATGCACACTCAGCAGATTAAGGCAGATAAGATGAAGGAAAAAGAGAGAGTGAATAAAAAAGCTAGAACAGGTAGTTATAGTTTCTCTCAGGTAGGATCACAGGGTGGTAACCGTTCTTAGCATAGTCAGAAGTTTTAAGTCCTAACTCTATCCTCAGCTAGTGTACCCATACCAAACTTCATAGATGTCAGTTATGATAGAGCACCAGGCTCCAAAGCCAAGAGTAGCGTGAGAAGTGAACGTACCTATCTGCTTTGTGAAAAATATGGCAAAAATAACCTAGGTGTGTATAGAGTAGGCAGCGAGGCATATTTTAGATGTGATAAGACAGGCCATCTGATGTAGGAGTATAGAGTTCTAGCACAAAGGGGAAAAGATTTGCGTCAGTAGGGCACCAATAATGGTCAGCATCAGAATAGGTTTTATGCACTCCAAACCTGTCATGATCCAAAAAGTTTCCCTAACATAGATTCAGGTAGTTATAAGTCCTTCATCTTCATGATATGCTTTGTTAGATATCTTGCTCCCATTTGAGCTTAAGTTTTCAGTATGAGTTACTCATTAAGGCCAGCAATTCAATTTAGCAGTGAGACAGTTAAATTTGTATAGTTTGTTTTTCCTATCTTTCTATCTAGAAATATTATCAGAATGTCTCAAAAGTGTATCTATTCCAAGATAGAGCATCCAAGTAGTTGCGAGTTCATCTTAGTTTATGAGTCATGCATTAGTTTCAAATCCCAGATGTTTAGTCATGATCCAGCTCGTAGGTGCCTTGTGCATCACCATAATTTTCCTCAAGGGTCTCAGTAAAGTAAGACTTCTTAGAGGGACATAATGTCCCAAGGGGGAGATACCCTATGATTCCCTGATGCTGTCATGACCTTTAACTCATTCGGTTTCATGCTCAGATTTTTTCTTACAAACTTAATATCAATTATCATTGCATACTCAGTCATGCATTCAAGAGTTAGTTCAGTCAGATATTTGTGCATTATATATGCATGTTCAGCAGAAGAAGCTCAAGCTTATCAATAATTTCAGTCATGCTTTCATGAGAATCAACTCAGTCAGATACCCATGCATCATATATGCATGTTCAGTATAAGATTTCAGAATATCAGTAGTTCAAGTCATATAGTCATGTTTCAGATGTTCACGTCCCTTAAGTAAGTTTAGTCTATCAGTAATATTAGCCTAGTCAGTCCCATTCGAGGATGAATTTTCCCAAGGGGGAGATATTGTAAGACCCCACAACTTTTTCTAGTCGTTAAAACTCTTAAAAATATGTCAATAGAAGCTTCATACTTAGAATATTTGGCTAATTTTTGAAACTTCTTCATTTCATAAGCCTTTGAACTTTGATGATTTATTTTATGTCCTTCCCAACCTTCGGTAGTTGATATGTCAGCTAATTCATGACCTAGAATGTTAATAGGGGTTTTAGACAAGTTTTGAATTTTTTTGGACCTCATTTAGACCACATTTGGGGTCTCAAAATAGTAGACCAACGCGATCTGGGCGCGCCGCGTCACCCATCATGTTGGTTAACATTGTTGCAGGCTGCCAGAGTTAAAAGTATTGAGGCTCAATGCGGTCATGACGTAATACGTCGGGTATCACGTTGATGCCATTGACGCGCTGCATCAACCAGTGCATTGGCATCCAGTTTTCTAGTCATTAAAATAGCCGCGAGCCTAGGGTTATTTCTGTCTTTTCTCCATTCTTATATAACCCTAAAACACGTGATTAAGCCATTTTTCACCCAAACTATAGTGGTTTCTCTTAATGTCTCTTGAGAATAAGTTTAGGGTTTCCAGTTGACGATCCAAATTTAAGAAAATTCCACCGTCAATCTTTATAAAATCAAGAACTAAGGTATGTTAGATATTGATTCTTGGGTTCCTTCTACCCAAGAAGTTTTAAAAAAATACTTTTTTACATTTAAAGATTATATATTTATGAGTTTTAATGATTCATGTGAATTGAAATTGAAGTTCATGTTGTTATTGAGTTCTAATTCATGTTTTGCTTACAAAGTTCCATGCTTGGTTCCTAGTATGTGATATTTATGTGGTGTTCATGATAAACCCCTTCAAGATGCATGTTGATTGATGTAACCATGTTAATTAGGTGTATTGAACAAAGTATGCCCCCATATGTTTGATAAAATGCTTATGTGAAGGAAATTGAGTCATTATAGCATATTGACAAGAAATCCCTAATTGTGTATAAGTTAATGCATACCAAGTGTTTGTTGAAAGGCCTTAGCGAATGAATTATGATATTCTGCATGTATTCCTACTTATGTGCATTCCTTATTGAATGAATTATGAGATAATAGTATGCACTCCCTATACGTTTACATGTTTAAGACTTCTAAGTGCTTAAAGAGATATCTCATTGATTGTGTTGTGAATGATAGACTATTTCCATGTTATGTACGAGTTGTCTTGTCTTGTATTATTTATGTTATCGAGTCCTGGGGGTATTTATACCCGACAAATTAGCTGCTTGTCTAGAGCTATTTTCAGTTTCATGATAATCTCAGTCATGCCATGATTAGTCGTACTTTCCGTCAGTTACAAAACTCAGTAGAACTCAAAAAGTTACAGAACTTAAAAAATCTCAGTAATCTCAGTATCATGTAATACCCCGATCGGTTCTTAATCCTAAATTCATCTTATGAGTGAGTATGGGTGACTTTCAAAGTGATTGATGTTTAAACCATCAATAAGCTTTCCATCGATACCAAATTCACCCAAATCTGACACTCAGGTGAAGAGTTAGAGCTATTTTAGTGAGACAGTGTGCCTACCGGCACTTCAATGCACCACGGAGCTAGCCAAAATGGCAATTGTCATTGTCCAGTGATCCTCTGCGATTTCACCATGTCGCGCCAAGGCTCAATTTCAAGATTGTCAATTTTCAGTGCACCAACACGATTCCTCCGTGTTGCGGTGCCCTTCCAGGTCACGACCAAGTGGAAAAAATGACTTTACCGCATCGCGCCACTGAACTATTTCCCAGTTGTCAAAATCCAGTGAAGATTCGCGATTGTGGCGCGTCACGCCAGGACCAAAAATCGGGCTCCAGTCTAGAATTTTCTCAAGGGTAATTTGGTCTTTTCCATCCATTTTGCTCTCTCTCTCTCTATATTCTAGTAGAGGAGAGAAAATCTATTTTTTCTCTTTATTCCAAAATAAAAAAAAGCTAGGGTTTCTTTCTCTCTTCCAATTCCAAATCTTCTTCAAGAAATCTTCCATATATTTCACCAAGTTGTTTAAGAATCGAGTTCTCCGAGTCAAAAACATCAAGAAATTTAGCTCAAAAGTGCAAGAAAGAAGTTTATATTAGGTTTTTTCCTCTCCAAAATCCTAATCAAGGTATGTGGGGTTTGAACAAGAACACTCCTTTTGTTCTTGTGCCTAAAGATTTAATTTCTATTATTGATTTACATGAATTTGCAAAGTGGGATTGCACCCAAATTTCTCTATTAATCATTTATGAGATTTGAGTTGATTAAGTTTGAAATTATGATATATTTGCCATCATATTTCTTGAATCGAGGATTTATGCCATGAGTTGAATATTCTTTTTATGAATTAATGATTTTCAAATGATTTGAGATAAGTTTCATGATTTAAGCCTTCCATGAGAAGTTGATTGTTAAATACATATGGATATTGAACTTGAGAGTCAATAATGAGTCCTATGATGTCTCGTCCAAGCTTTTGATATTTGAAATGATTTGATAAGCAAATGTACTTGATGTTGAGAAAGATTGTGTTGAGTTGAGTCGAGTTAGGAATCCACAAGATGTTTATGATTCACCGATGAGATATATATTTATGTTTTGGTCTTTATAATAGACCTATGAGTTGATATTGATTAAGGCGGATTTTCTATCGCGTTCTGAGCTGAGTCTGGGAGGAGTATTTAGCACCGAGCGGGAAATATGGTATTTCCCTAAAACTACGTGCCACCATAGGATTGATGTTGATAATTGTGGGCCAAAGGCTGAGTATGGGATTGTGATTGTGAAATTGAGGTTGTACTCCCTGGCAAGAGTACGATGCTCCCGCCAATGTGGGGTCTCTCCTCAGGAGGGAAAAATATTGGACTCTATACGGCTCACATGGTGTAGTTTATGTCGGTTATAAGAAACTCCCAAGTTCATAACTGTTTAAGTTCTTGAGTTACCGAGTCACTCCAAGTCATGAGTTGAAAAGTTTGAGTTGAGTCAAATAATTTATGAGATTTATGAAGCATGTGCTTTATTGATGATTTACGAAAGTAATGTTTTAGGTAATTCAAGCGAAGAGAGTTATCACTATTAGCATGCATGATTTCCTTACACATTTATGATATTATTTAAAATGTTGCATGCATAACCACATACTCAGTACATTCCCAAGTACTGACTCCCATACTCTTTTGTGCTCTATATTTTCTCGTGATATATGTTCAGGTGCTTAGTCTCAGTAGCGACAGTGATTTTTGAGTACCTTCACTACATCTCTGCAGTTGGTGAGTCCTCATGGTTCGAGGACTTTTTCTATATTTTGTGATGTGGTTTTGTTGTTGTGGCTTTCAGTACTGTTGATTCAGTTGGGTTTTGTCCTAATGGCTCCTTAATTTTGATGTATAGAGGCTTTGTCAGACTATAGTGAGGGTATGTACAGACATTTAATATGTATTTTGGTTGTACAGTTTAGTATTTTTAGTATCTCTCTTAAACCCGATGTGGTATATCTCTTTCTTATGCACGATTATTGTTAAATTGAATTCCTTGAGGTGGTGTTAGGTTCCAAGGGTTAGCTTGGGGCTACGTGTAGCCCTAAGCACCGTGTGACATCTCAGGATAGGTTCTCGGGGCATTACAAGTTTGGTATTAGAGCGCCTAAGTTTTGAAGAGTCCTAGGGAGTCTGACAAGCCGCGTTACATAGAGTCTTGATCATCGGTGTGTAGCGCACCACATCTATGAGCAAGAGGCTACGAAACGTTTTAGGAAAAGTTATTTCCTTCTTTCAAAAGTCTATCGTACCTATGACTATTTCTTTATGCTGTTAATTCGTGCTCTCCTATGACAGAAAATGCCTCTTCATAGAGCTCGCAGAAATAAAGAACGACCTTAACCCATTGATCCTTTGGGTGAGATGGTGTCCCACACTGAATTTCGGGCAGCTTTTCAAGCGCTAGCCCATGCGGTCACCGCCAATGTTAAGACTCGTGCATAGGTCATAGTTCCACCTCCACAAGAGGGTAATTCAGCAGCAGCTCGAGTTCATGACTTTATGCGGATAAATCTGCCAGAGTTTTATAGGTCAAAGATAGGTGAGGACCCATAGATGTATCTTGATGAGGTAAAAAAGATCACCCAAATTATGCATGTAACGGAGGAAGAGGGTGTGGAGCTAAATTCTTATCACTTAAAAGATTTCGTTTATGATTGGGTGGAGATATAGAGGAAAGGTAGAGGGGAGAATAATGCTCCTTTGACTTGGCAATTGTTCCAGGATGCCTTCTTAGACAGATTTTTTCCCCCAGAGCTGAGGAAAGAAAAATTAGAAGAATTTATGAACCTAAGACAAAGCCTCATGAACATTAAGGAGTATTGTCATAAGTTCAACCAGTTATCTAAGTATGCTCCCGGTATGATGGTTGATTCTAGAACTAGTATGAGTAAGTTTTTCGTTGGTGTATCTGGTTATGTTGTGAAAGAGTGTAGATCCGTTATGCTTAATAGGGACATGGACCTTTCAAGACTAATGATTCATGCTCAGCAGATTGAAGCAGATAAGGTGACAGAGAGAGAAAGAGTAAGGGAAAATAAGAGGGTTAGATCTGACTAGTAGAGGTATAGTCAGACTAGATCTTCTGGAGAGATTTGCCCTCAGTTTCAGAGCCATTCTTTTGTGCCACCACCTTTATCAGCCAATGCTCTCGCATTCAGAATCAGGCAAGAGTAGGGTAATAGGCCTACTATGTCCAGGTCCTAGGATAGTGTGAGTAATAGACCTCATCCTCCCCCATGCTGAAAGTGCGGTAGGGACCATCCCAGTGAGTGCTTTGTCGATTGGAGAGGTTGTTTTAGTTGCGGTAAGTTGGGCCACAAATTCAGGGATTGCTCCTATGCTAGATAGGGGAGTCGTTATGTTTGTCCCCAGAGTCAGGCCGTTAGTACTCCAGCCCCTTTTGTTCATCCTACTCCTCCTCAAGGTGCCTCATCTAGTACTGTAGATGGTCAACATCAGAATCGCTTTTATGCTATACCACCCCACCAGGAGCAGAAGGATTCACCAGATATTGTTACTGGTATGCTCTGTGTATTTCATTTCGATGTGTATGTATTGATGGAACCTAGCTCAAGTATTTCTTATGTGACTCCATTGGTGGCTGTGAATTTTGAAATCAGTGCTGAAAAGATTCCTGATCCTTTTCTAGTTTCTACCCTAGTAAGTGAGTCTGTTGTCGCTAAGCAAGTGTATAAGAAGTGTCCTATCACTGTCCTTAATAGAATCATGTTACTAGACTTGATTGAGCTAAACATGGTTGATTTTGACGTTATTTTGGGTATGGATTGGCTTCACTCTTGTTATGCGTCTATAGACTATCATACCCGTATAGTCAAGTTCCAGTTTCCCTGTGAGCCAGTTTTTGAGTGGTTCAAAAATTCCGCATCCCCCAAGAGTCGCTTTATATCTTACCTTAAAGCCAAGAAATTGATATCCAAGGGTTGTATCTATTATTTGGTTGAAGTTAAAGACACTAAGTCCGAGACTCCGACTATTCAGTCTATTAGTATTGTCAATGAGTTTCTTGATATTTTTTTGGAAGATCTCCCAGGAGTACCTCCCGATAGAGAGATAGAATTTGGAATTGATCTATTTCCTGATACGCTGGCTATTTCTATTCCTCCGTATCGTATGGCCCCCACAGAACTTAAGGATTTAAAAGAGCAACTCAAAGATCTTCTCAATAAAGGTTTTATAAGACCTAGTGTATCTCCTTGGGGTGCACCCATTCTATTCATGTGAAAGAAAGACGGTTCATTGCATATGTGCATTGACTATCGTCAGCTCAACAAGGTCACTGTCAAGAACAAGTACCCTCTCCCTAGAATTGATGACCTGTTTGATCAGTTGCAAGGTGCCAGTTATTTCTCCAAAATGGATTTGAGATCCGATTATCACCAACTTAAAGTCAGGGAGTGTGATATTCCAAAGACAGCTTTCTGCACTCGTTATGGTCATTTTGAGTTCCTAGTCATGTTCTTCGGGCTAACTAATGCCCCATAGCCTTTATGGACATTATGAATCGGTTGTTCAGACAGTACCTGGATATGTTTGTTATTGTGTTCATAGATGATATCCTTGTATACTCCCGAAACGAAAGAGACTGTGCAGATCATCTCCAAATTATTTTGCAAACCCTTAGAGATCATCAATTTTTGCCAAATTTAGCAAGTGTGAATTTTGGTTAAGTTCAGTTGCTTTTCTAGGTCATATTGTTTCTTCTGAAGGTATTCAAGTCAATCCTCAAAAGATAGAAGCTGTGAAAAATTGTCCTAGACCTATTTCCTCGTCCGATATTAATAGCTTTTTGGGTCTAGCTGGCTACTACCGTCGTTTTGTTGAAGGTTTCTCTTCCATTGCTACTCTTTTGACCTGGTTAACCTAGAAGAAATTTAAATATCAATGGTCAGATTCTTTCGAGAAGAGTTTTCAAGAATTGAAGACTCGACTCACTTTAGCCCCAGTGTTGACCCTGCTTAATGGTGTGGAAGATTTTGTGGTATATTGTGATGCTTCCAGAGTGGTTTGGGTTGTGTGTTGATGCAGAAGGGTAGGGTTATAGCCTATGCCTCCCGACAGTTGAAACCTCATGAGAAGAATTACCCGACCTATGATCTCGAGTTAGTTTCCATGGTTTTTGCTTTAAAAATCTGGAGACACTACTTGTACGGCGTTCATGTTGACGTCTTTACAGATCACAAGATTTTATAGTATGTGTTCACCCAGAGAGAATTGAATCTTCGACAGAGGCGGTGGTTAGAATTACTAAAGGACTATGATATGAGTGTGTTGTACCACCCGGGCAAGGCTAATATAGTGGCAGATGCTCTTAGTAGGTTGTCCATGGGTAGTGTGGCACATGTAAAGGAAAATAAAAAAGAGTTAGCCCGTGAAGTGCATCGTCTGGCTAGGCTAGGTGTTAGACTATTTGATTCGGCTGAGGGTCATGCTTTTGTTCAAAGTAGTTCTGCATCTTCCCTAGTTTTGGAGGTAAAAGAGAAGAAGGATATGGATTCTCGTTTGGTTGAATTGAAAGGGTCCGTCAAGGACTAAAAGGTGGAGGTTTTCTCCCAATGGGAAGATAGTGTATTGAGATTTCAAACTAGATTGTGTGTGCCTGATGTTGATGGTTTGAGACAAGGAATTATGGTTGAAGCTCATGGCGCGCAATATTCTATTCAACCCGGTGCTACCAAGATATACCGCAATTTGTAGAAAATCTATTGGTGGAATGGCATGAAAAAGGATATAGCAAAGTTCGTAGAGAAGTGTGCCACTTGCCAGCAGGTTAAGATAGAACACCAGAGACCCAGTGGTATGATACAAGAATTTAGCATTCCTACTTGGAAATGGGAGGAAGTGAATATGGATTTCGTGACCGGTTTACCTTTCTCTCATCATCATCATGATTCTATTTAGGTTGTTGTAGACAGATTGACTAAGTCAGGACATTTCCTACCAGTACCTACATCTTTTACCGCTGAGGACTATGCTAGGTTGTACATTCGAGAGTTAGTCAGTTTGCATGGAGTTCCATTATCTATCATCTCTGATAGAGGTACTCAATTTACTTCACAGTTTTGAAAAGCCTTTAAGAAGGGTCTTGGTACCCAAGTTCATCTTAGTTCCTCTTTTTACCCGCAGATCAATGGTCAGGCTAAGAGGACTATCCAGAATTTGGAGGATATGTTGAGGGCATGTGTTCTTGATTTCAAAGGAAGTTGGGATGAACATTTTCCATTAATTGAATTTGCATATAACAACAGTTTTCATGCTAGCATTGGAATAGCTCCATTTGAGGCTTTGTATGGAAGGTTCAAAGTGGGTGAGACTACCGTAATTAGACCTGATGCTGTGTTCATGGCTATAGAGAAAGTTAAGTTGATTCGGTAGAGGTTGAAGACATCCCAAAGTCGTCAGAAGTCGTATGCAGATATGAGGAGAAGATCTCTTGAGTTTGAAGTTGGTGATATGATGTACTTGAAAATTTCAACCATGAAAGGGGTGAAAAGATTTGGAAAGAAAGGAAAGCTTAGTCCCCAATATGTTGGCCCTTATAGAGTTTTGAATCGTATTGGGAAAGCAGCTTATAAGATTGAGTTGCATGTAGAGTTGTCAGCTGTCCATCCTGTCTTTCACGTCTCTATGCTCAAGAAGCACATCGGTGACTCAATTATTGTTGACCCATCAGAGAGCTTCGATGTTCAGGATAGCCTTTCATATGATAAAGTTCCGGTTGAGATCCTAGATTATCAAGTCCGTAGACTAAGGAACAAGGATGTTCCCTTGGTTAAAGTTCTGTGGAGAAATCAATTAGTCGAGGGTGCTACTTGGGAAGTAGAAGATGAAATGCGAATTAAGTACCCTCATCTTTTCCCTGCGAGTTCAAATCAAGCCGAAGGTACTATTCTTCTCTAATTCAGCTCCTCATTTATCCAGCGTATTCAATTGTATAAATGTTTATTCTATGATTCGTGCATTCTGGGAAGTACTCCAAAGTCTATAGTGAAGTAAGTCATTTGAGTAGATTATTCCCATAAAATATTTCCAATTTTCTCTTTGATCTTGGGCCTAACCAGCAACATTCGAGGATGAATGTTTCCAAGGGGGAGATATTGTAATACCCCGATCATTCCTTAAGCCTAAATTCATTTTCTGAGTGAGTATAGATGACTTCCAAAGTGATTGATGTTTAAACCGTGTGGAATTTCTCTAAATTCTACTTTTTGTCATGTGGATAATTGAATAAGTGTTCCATCGATATCAAATTTACCCAAATCTGACACTCGGGTGAAGAGTTAGAGCCATTTTAGTGAGACAGTGTGCCAACTGGCACTTCAGCGTGCTGCGGAACCAGCCAAAATGGCAATTGTCATTTTCCAGTGATCCTCCACAATTTCACCGTATCGCGCCAAGGCTCAATTTCAGGATTGTCAATTTCCAGTACACCAACGCGATTTCTCCGCATCGCGGTGCCCTTTTAGGTCACGACCAAGTGGCAAAAATGACTTCACCGCATCGCGCCACTGAACCATTGCCCAATTGTCAAAATCCAGTGAAGATCCACGATTGTGGCGCGTCGCGCTAAGACCAAAAATTGGGCTCCAGTCTAGAATTTTCTCAAGGGTAATTTGGTCTTTTCCATCCATTTTGCTCTCTCTCTCTCTATATTCTAGTAGAGGAGAGAAAATCTATTTTTTCTCTTTATTCCAAAATAAAAAAAAGCTAGGGTTTCTTTCTCTCTTCCAATTCCAAATCTTCTTCAAGAAATCTTCCATATATTTCACCAAGTTGTTTAAGAATCGAGTTCTCCGAGTCAAAAACATCAAGAAATTTAGCTCAAAAGTGCAAGAAAGAAGTTTATATTAGGTTTTTTCCTCTCCAAAATCCTAATCAAGGTATGTGGGGTTTGAACAAGAACACTCCTTTTGTTCTTGTGCCTAAAGATTTAATTTCTATTATTGATTTACATGAATTTGCAAAGTGGGATTGCACCCAAATTTCTCTATTAATCATTTATGAGATTTGAGTTGATTAAGTTTGAAATTATGATATATTTACCATCATATTTCTTGAATCGAGGATTTATGCCACGAGTTGAATATTCTTATTATGAATTGATGATTTTCGAATGATTTGAGATAAGTGTCATGATTTAAGCATTCCATGAGAAGTTGATTGTTGAATACATATGGATATTGAACTTGAGCATCAAGAATGAGTCCTATGATGTTTCCTCCAAGCTTTTGATATTTGAAATGATTTGATAAGCAAATGTACTTGATGTTGAGAAAGATTGTGTTGAGTTGAGTCGAGTTAGGAATCCATAAGATGTTTATGCTTCACCGATGAGATATATATTTATGTTTTGGTCTTTATAATAGACCCATGAGTTGATATTGATTAAGGTGGATTTCCTAATGCGTTCTGATCTGAGTCTGGAAGGAGTATTTAACACCGAGCGAGAAATGTGGTATTTCCCCGAAACTACGTGCCACCATAGGATTGATGTTGATAATTGTGGTCCAAAGGCTGAGTATGGGATTGTGATTGTGAAATTGAGGTTGTACTCCCTGGCAAGAGTACGATGCTCCCGCCAATGTGGGGTCTCTTCTCAGGAGGAAAAAACGTTGGACTCCATGCGGCTCACATGGTGTAGTTTATGTCGGTTATAAGAAACTCCCAAGTTCATAACTGTTTAAGTTCTTGAGTTACCGAGTCACTCCAAGTCATGAGTTGAAAAGTTTGAGTTGAGTCAAATAATTTATGAGATTTACGAAGCATGTGCTTTATTGATGATTTATGGAAGTAATGTTTCAGGTAATTCAAGCGAAGAAAGTTATCACTGTTAGCATGCATGATTTCCTTACACATTTATGATATCATTTAAAATGTTGTATGCACCCCCACATACTCATTACATTCCCAAGTACTGACTCCCATACTTTTTTATGCTCTATATTTTCTCTTGATATATTCTCAGGTGCTCAGTCTTAGCAGCGACAGTGATTTTCGAGTACCTTCACTACATCTCTGCAGTTGGTGAGTCCTCATAGTTCAAGGACTTTTTCTATATTTTGTGATGTGGTTTTGTTGTTGTGGCTTTCAGTACTGTTGAGTCAGTTGAGGTATGTTCCAATGGCTCCTTGATTTTGATGTATAGAGGCTTTGTCAGACTAGAGAGAGGGTATGCACAGACATTCAATACGTATTTCGGTTGTACAGTTTAGTATTTTCAGTATCTCTTTTGAACCCGATGTGGTATGTCTCTTTCTTATGCACGATTATTGTTGAATTGAGTTCCTTGAGGTGGTGTTAGGTTCCAAGGGTTAGCTTGGGGCTACGTGTAGCCGTAAGCACAGTGTGACATCTCGGGATAGGTTCTTGGGGCATTACATATCAGTAGCATTCCAGCTTCAGTTCAGTAATCGATTCAGAACTCAGTAATATTCCGTCAGTCAACGGAACTCAGGGAATTCAGTTTAGCTGAGTCAAACAAATACTATCAGTAACAGTTCAGTCAATCCTAGTATGAATTAGTAATCAATTCAGTGTCTTTCAGTTGGGAGTAGGATTCAGCACCTAGCGAACCTAGGGATGGGGGCTCACCCGCTAGCTAGGACTGAGATCCCTAGAAGCAACCCTTAAGTTCCAGAACTACGTAGCCAGCGTAGGTATGAATGCCACCCGTTAGATAGGACTGACATACTCTGGGATCACCCGCTAGTACAGGATTGGTCTCAGGGGTAACCCGCTAGATTAGGACTGACCCCATAGCAGTTGTCTGTACTCGTGGCACGGTACTGACACCCTTCTTGCTGGGGTTACAGGTTGGACCCCACTAGTTCAAATTCAGGGCATGTCGGTTAGATGACTACCTCCCACAGTCTCAGCTTCAGAATCAGTCTCAGCAAAAGAACTCAACTCAGTAGCACAAATTCAGAACTGTTAGATACAGTCACTCATTATATTATCAATGGATTTAGAGATCACCCCGCTAGATAGGACTGATCTCAGATTTAGCCTAATAGTATCAGTATCAGTACCAATAAATTCAGTGATCACCCATTAGATGGGACTGATCTCAACTACAGATAATTAGTATCAAGCACCATTAGATTCAGAGATCACCCTCTAGATAGGACTAATCTCAGATTCAGTTATTCATTTTCATTATCAGTATATTCAGAGATCACCCGCTAGATAGGACTGATCTCAACCTCAGTCAATCAGATATTAGTATCAGTAGACTCAGTTATCAGAAATCTAGTTATTAAAATTCGGTATTCAGTGTTCCTACGATTTCAGTTATAGTTTGTGCATTCATGCATGTGTCCTCATTCAGTATACTCAGATTATTTAGTCAGTATTGTTCATGCATATGAACCCCTGCATTTAGCCTTACCTCATCTAGAATACCATTACATTCCATCGTACTAATGCATACTTTTCTGCAGTATGGTGTTTTATACTATAGGTTCAGAAGCACGAGATCCAGAGCACCCTTAGCAGTTCAGATTCAGGCAGAAGCAGTAGACTTAGAAGTGAGTCCTCATCATTCGAGGATGTTCTATTATTTCATTATATTTCTAGATTCAGTATTTTAGGAGATGGAGTTAGTTGGGGGATTGTCCCATCAACTCCTTATTCAGACAGTTTGGAGGCTTTCAGACTAGATGTTCAGACAGTTACTTTAGTATTTTTGATACATTATTCAGTTGTATTTTAGTTTTGAACCTTATGGTAAGTTTTCGCCAGTTTTTTTCCTTATTTTTATAGTATATTATGCAGTGCTCAGTTACAGGTACCAGAAAAGGGTTAGCTTGTGGTCCTTTGGGATCATAAGCACCGTGTAGCATTCGGGGTTCAGAATCCGGGGTGTTACAGTTGTACTACTATATATAAGAATATCTATAAGATTTTAACTACCAAATTAAGCTAGTGGTAGACTTTACTGTTAGTTCTTCTCAATCTTTTTTCATTAAGGGAGAGAACATACTTGAAAATGTTATTATTTCCCATGAATTGGTGAAGGGATATTCAAGGAAACGGGTCTCTCCTGGATGTACTATAAAGGACATAAGAAAAGCCTATGATTCTGTGGAATGACATTTCTTAAGAATGGTGTTACTTGAGTTTGATTTCCCAACTCAACTAATTAAGTTGATAATGGAGTGCGTTGACATTGTCCAATATACTTTATTGATTAATGAGGGGATTTTAACTATTTTTTCAGGTCAAGAAAGGATTGAGACAAGGGAATTCTATGTCCCCTTATCTTTTTGTCATAGTTATGGAATACCTCCACAGAATATTGCATCATTCAATACATGAGCCTTAATTCAATTATCACCCTAGATGTAAGAAGCTTAATATCTTTCACATTTGTTTTGCAGATGATCTGCTCATATGTTGAAGAGAAGACCTAGAGTCTACTAAGCTACTGCTACATACTTTTTAATATTACTCAATAGTATCAGGATTGCAAAATAACCTGGACAAAAGCTCTATATACATTGCAGATGTGTCTGATCATACTAAGAATCAAATATTGATTGAGATTCAAATACAACATGGTGAAACTGCCTTTTAGGTACCTTGGGGTGCCTCTGTCCACTAGGAAATTATCAGTTCATCAATGCCTTTCTTTGGTCGAGAAGATGATTGCAAGAGTGAAGCATTGGTTATCAAAATTCCTCTTTTATAGTGCCAAATTACAACTTATCAGGAGTGTCTTGTTTGAGATGCAAACTTACTGGGCATAAATGTTAAAATTGGTCTTGGGCCTAACTCACACCCCAAAAGCTAGCTCATGAGGAGGATTGCCCAATACTTAACACTCTCCCGCACGCCTAGGCTAACTGTAGCGTAGACAACACGCACAGGCTAACTGGAGCGTGGACAATATGTATGGGGGTCCATGAGGAGGAGGATTGCCCAAGCCATATAAGGAGACCAAGAACCCTTTCCTCTTCCGATGCAGGATACTTAACAATAAATATTTTTTCTTGTCCAAGAATATTGTTAAAATGGTGAATGGTATTTGTAGAAACTTTTTATAGGCTAGAAGCAATAATAATTCTAGAAAGACACTTGTAGAAACTTTTTATAGGCTAGAAGCAATAATAATTCTAGAAAGACACTTGTAGCATAGAAAAAAATATGTCGAACTAAGGCACCTGGTGGGATAAATATTATTAACACTGATGTGTGGAACAAACCAACAATTTGTAGGTTGTTTTGGGCTATGGAACATAAGAAGGAAAAGTTGTGGATAGTTTGGGTCTATACTTTCTACATAAGAAGGAGAACCTGACAAATCTGAACACACCAAAGCAGGCTTGTTGGCTCATTAGGAAGATATTTGATGGAAGGACATGGTTTGCCAATAGTGGTGGTATGACTACATTGATGCAAACTACTTATTATACTATTAAGAAAGATTATACCACTTTAAGACCATCATACTCACAGGTGGATAGGAGAAGTGTAATTCAGGTGCAAGGCATACTAGCCAGACACCAATTTATAGTATGGATGGCACTACAGAGGAAATTTTCCACTGTAGATAGAGTTAAAAAATGGGGTATAGTTGTGCATCGTGATTGTGTACTATGTATCACTACCAACATGGAGACCTTTGACCTCATGTTCTTCTCTCCGCTCATATTTGGTCTACTATCTTGTGTTAGTTGAGCTACAACAGACAAATTGGTGACTGGACATATGAAAAAAATTGAATGATCAGCTGGACCAAAAAAAGCAGACCAAGGGCAGGTATATTGGCATTCTGTTTTTCAGCTAATATCTACAACATATGGGTTGAGAGAACACAACAGAAAATTTAATGCAGCAGGGGGCAGTGTTACACAAAGGCTGAAAGATATTGCATTGCAGCTGCACACTGAAGACCAAAAGCACCATAAATAGAGCAGTCAATTGAGCAACCTAGTAGGATATCCTAGATAGATAGAGACGGTTAATGTATTAAAGTTGTTTGTTTAAGCGGGTTTCCCTAGTTTTTTTGTATAGGATTGAAGATGAGCGTTAACTCTGAGTCACAAAGAGTTATCTAATTTGTACAGACTATTTTGGTTAATGGAAATTGTTACTATTGGGCCAAAAAAGAAATAGTGTTATTATAATTTTCATGCTAAAAATAATATAAATATCAACCCTTTTGGAAGTAATTACACTCTCTCCCACTTTTTTAATTACTTTACTCTCTTTCCCTATTAATATACATAATATAACCGACATATACTGGGATTTTTGTAATATGTTTAGAGGGTTAGAATTTTTTGTAATATTGAAAAAATAAGTTGTGTATTTGTATAATTTTTAGTTAATATATAGTTAGATGTCAAACCGGTGAATTACATTAAATTTGCGGTGGATTAAAATGGACTGAATTAATAACTTGACAAGTTATTGGACCACTCAAAAGTTAATTGGACTGAAATGAACTAAAATGGGGTCATAACTCAATCCAACTTGCTAAGTTTTACGAGCTTATTTATTCTTTTATATGTTTTCTTAGTACCTAACTTGTTATCCTTATTATGACTATATATACTATCAAATAAGAAGAAAAAAAATTAGTTGCATATTTTTGAGAAAATTTCTCATGGTCAATTTAGGCTATAGGCTATGTATCAATCCAATTTTCAATGGAATAAAATGTGGGGAGTTAATAAGGGGTCAACTTTAATAAGTGAACGTGTCATTAATCCGTCCAATCTGCTCACCTGCCCAATCTTGAGCTGATTGGACGAGTAATTTTTTATGGGCTAATTTTACGACCTCTATATATAATACACTAATTATACAAACTTTCTGCGTGCTTCAACTGACCATAGAATTTGCCGGGTGATTAAGCAATTTAAATGGTTAGCATTTGCCATGCCCAAAAGCATGGTTCCAATTTTAAAATACATGCATGTAACTCTTGCTTTTTGCAATAGATTTGCATAATATATAATTTCAAACATAGCTATAACCATACATTTTGAGTGACTCTTTTTTATTTTTGGTCATTTTGGCAAATTAAGTATGTGTGACCCTTTTTTAATTTCTCTTTAAACACCTAGGTAATGAGGTTGGTAAGTTGTAACTAGTAAGTAACGAACTCCCTTTAAATTTTCTTGAATTCATTCTATCTTTGGTCCTTCTCTGATGGTGAAGGAGATGAAGGAGATGTCGACTTTAGATCTAAGCGGATCGAAAAAAAGGAAGAGGAATATAAATGAGAAGGTGTTTAAGTTCAAGAATTTTGGTGAACAAGGGTTTCCTATAGAGTTTATAGGGTGCAATTTTGAGCAAAATGTTAAGCTTCTTTTGGAATTTGCACAACAAGAAAATGTTAGTATTTGGTCATTTCAGCTAGAAGTTCATAGACATCCACCAATGCATGTGGTTCTCTTTGTTGTTGAAGAACAAGTTGAGTTGTCCCTCAATCCCAATTGCAAGCATTGTCAATATATAGGTAATATCATTAATTATATGAGATTTGTTACAAGTTCATGTGAAGTCCGTAAATATAGATCGTTAAAAAAATCAATGAATCAAAAAAGGTCAGTAGTATATTCAGAACATATAGTGATGTAACTTCATTTGTTAGGTTTGTGTCTGGTGAAAAATGGTCGTGATCTGTCCCCATAGACACAAAATAAATAAATCAAATACAAAGCGAAATCACTAAAATCATGCAAACTTTTAAAAAATGCCAAGGATGAGTTCAATTTACTGTATATTTCTTTGCCTGCTGTTTCTTCCTCATCTTTACAACTTGCATATTCATTTTATACTTTCACAGTTTTCACCGCCTACTTTAATATGTTATAGCAGATAACCTGATATGTTTTCAAGATTATTATCCCACTTATCATATACAGTCGGTAGTGGTGGAGTCATTCTTGTTTAAGGGTTATCTAGTGTTGGCTGAAAAGTTACATTGTGTAAATAGGTAACATTTATGTGTATATACTATATTAGGGGTGACAAAATTAATCCAGGAAAACATGGCCCTCCCAACCTGCTCAAGTTTGGACGGATTAATACCCATTTATTTATTAGCTCAATTCATTTTGGTTCGCCTAATTCAGCACCTTTAAGATCTAGGTTAATATGTAGTTACCCATTTAGACCCCTCCGAATTTAATCCAGTCTGTTCATTTTTTGGCACCTATACATTATATGTTGAATCCCCTTGATTTCTTTGTATATTTACCTTTTCATATTTTTAGTCCCTTAACAAAAAAGGTAGTTCTTCCCCAACCATCGGTATATAAAAGTTAAACTCATTCTAATTAAATCAAACATCGTGAGATGAAAGAGTTACCCATTTAGACCCCTCCAAATTTAATCCAATCCGTTCACTTTTTGGCACCTATACATTATATATTGAATCACCCTAATTTCTTTGTATATTTACCTTTTCATATTTTTAGTCCCTTAACAAAAAAGATAGTTCTGCCCCGACCATCGGTATATACAAGTTAAACTCATTTCTAATTAAATCAAACAACATGAGATGAAAGAGTTGCTACCATCAAGTACTTAAGCATGGCCAAATTGTTTTTTTTTTTGAACTCTCATTATCTCATGGATGTAGTAATTAAAATGTAGCTCAGGCTGGGGCAACCATCTAATGTGCAACAAGAAGTACCATTTCATGTTGCCCACAAAGGACACAATTGCAGCTTGTGTAGAGGGAGGCCTAAAAAACAATATTGGTGGAGAAAATAGAAGTAAGTTGAATTTGATAGAAATAGAGGGTCATATGATGCATGGTGTGTTTCACTCTAATGGTTTTGGGCATTTGCTTTGTATCAATGGCTCATTGGAGATTGCTTCTTCTGACTTGCCTGGTCACTCTATCATGGACTTTTGGGATCGCCTTTGCATTGGACTTGGTGCAAGGTTTGTTATTCTCTTCATTTCATTTTAACTTATGTCACAATGTTTAAAGTTTGACAAACAAAGAATTTTAAAATTTATGGTCTTACACTTGTTGGGACATATTTGTAGCCAGGGAGGGAGTTGGGATGCCGCAGGAGGTCCCTCAACCACGATCATTGTTGAAAAAACTAAAATATACACACACACGCACCAACATTAATTTTATGTATAATGGATGTTGAATTTCTTTCTATTTCATTTGTTTACATGTTTGTAATTTGAATTTCCTTAATGAAAAATTCAATTATGCTATTGTTTGTAGCATAACATTATTTTCAAAATATAGAAAGACGTTTCTAGTTTTAGAACATACTAAACAAATGTCACATAAAATGATATAGAATGTTTACTAATGTAGCTTTGAACTTTATTGTCATATCAATTATGTCTTAATTTATATGCTCAATCAAACATCACATAATATTTTTTTAATCACTTCTTATTTTTCGAAAGGTCAAATGTTTAGAAAAAGATTTAGGTTATCAAAACGACTAATATTTGAGATCGGACGCATTAATGTCTTATGTTTCACTTGTTTTGAAGGAAAGTGAGCTTAAGAGATGTCTCAACAAAGAAAGGCATGGATCTAAGGCTACTCAACACAGTAGCCTATGGTGAGCCATGGTTTGGGCGATGGGGTTACAAATTTGGCCGTGGAAGCTTTGGTGTAACTCAAGAAACATACCAAAGTGCAATCAATGCCATACAAAACATGCCATTAGCCTTATTGGCACATCATGTAGGGGTCATAAATATTAATGAGATATTAACGGTGTTATCGAGGTACCAAATGTTATCTGGTCATTCATTAGTCACACTTTGTGATGCCATTCATTTCATGTTGGAGCTCAAATCGAGGATTCCGAAGGAAAGTAACCTTACCTCATGTTATCCGGGGTTATTGGTTGACACCACTTGTAGGTGGTCACCTAAACGCGTTGAGATGGCTATTAGGGTTGTTGTGGAAGCCCTAAAAAGGGCCGAGTCACGTTGGGTGTCTAGGCAAGAGGTTCGTGATGCTGCTCGTGCCTATATTGGTGATACAGGGCTCCTAGATTTCGTGCTTAAGTCATTGGGAAATCATATTGTTGGAAAGTACTTGGTTCGTCGATGCTTAAATCCAGTGACCAAAGTTTTGGAATACTGTTTAGAGGACATATCTAAAGCATTTCCTAAACAAGATCAAGGTTTTAGGGTTAATGACTCAAAAGGGAAACAACAATACAAAATCACATGGGTACAACTTATGAAGGACATATACTTCTTGTACAAGAATATTTTAAAAGAGGACAAGGGATTAATGTCCAATTATACGGGCGTCTTAGCTACAATTCCAGCAGCTTCTAGAATAATCCTAGACACGAAGTACTTCCTCAAAGAATACAAAGGGATAGAGGCGGATTCAAGAATTGAAGTAGACAAATCCAAGATTTACTGCGCGATTATGTTGGCAACCAAGGATGGATTTGGAGTAGAAGAAAAAGTAATGACCCCATTTGAGTGCTTCACATTAAGAAAAGATGTCACATTTGATGAGCTCAAAATTGAAGTGGAAAAAACTTTTGGGGCTATTTATCGGGGACTAAGGAACTTTGCTACAAGATCAATTAACAATTTGATGAGCCCGATTACTGGATCAGAATTGGTTTTTAATGTTATGAAACCAGGGAGCAAAGTTGTCCTAGGAGGGGTGATAATGTCAATTGATCATCATCATAATAATAACAATATTAATGGAGGGATATTTGAAGGAATTAAGAATAATATTATTGTGGATTGTCTTTGTGGGACTAAAGATGAAGAAGATGGAGAAAGGATGGTTTCATGTGATATTTGTGAAGTTTGGCAGCACACTAGATGTGTTAATATCCCAAATCATGAAGAAATTCCAGACATATTTCTTTGTAATAAGTGTGAGCAAGATATTTTACAATTTCAGTCATTACCTTAGATGATTTCTATCAGCAAAAGAAATCTTTAGAAACAAAAATAACATATATGTGTTACAACTTTTCATGCATTACTACTACTATTTGAGTTTGAAGAAATGTTTTATTGATATGGGAGGTACATTATTACTTTCTCTCTGTTTCCCTCTTCCTTTTTTTCTGTTTCATATTCTCTAATTATTAACATCCAGGTGAAATTGAAAGCTGGTCAATGAGAAAAGTTGTTATGGTATTCTATACATCTTATTTTGTTTGTTCGTATATGTATCATAGTCATGTAATGTACCAACGAGGTTAGGAATTTCGATAACGATATTCAATATTTATTGACTGTTTGGTCATGAAATTTTTTATTTTTTTTGAAAAATTATTTCACTTTAATGGAAATTATAGCGTTTGGCTATAAGAATTTCAAATTTGATTTCAAATTGTATTTGGAAAAATGAAAACAAATGAAACTTGTATTCACTTTTTTCACTTTCACTTTTCTCTCAAAAAGTAAAAAATAACTCCAATTTATATTCATGACCAAACACAACTCCAAACTCCAACTTCAACTCCAATAAGGCCCTACAACTCAAAAAAAAATTAATTTTCACGGTCAAACACCTACTTAATATATCTGTATAAAAATGATTTTTACCTATATAAGTAATATCATAGTTTTCTCTTAATATGACTCCACAACTGGTGAAATGTAAACAACTTGAATATCTGTTAATTGTATAAACTTAGGTGGATATATATATATATATATATATATATATATATATATATATATATATATTTATATTTATATATTCGTTTAAATCTTCAAAAATATCACTGAGTACATGTATGATCCTTCAAAAGTAATACATTTATTAATAACTCGACACAATTAGAATAACATTTTTGGAAAATTTTAGCAACATAAACTAGTAGGAGTATCAAATACATGTGTCATGATAGTACCTAAGAGGCAAGAGCTATTTATTTATATTTTTCCTGTTACTTCCTCCGTCCATCTTTACTTGTTCACTTTTCTATTTTGGCTTTATAAAATCAATAAATAATTTACCTATTTTATCCTTAGCATTAAGTACGATTCATCATCTGATACATTTTTCAAAGTATTAAATTTATTATATTCTAAGGATAATATGGTAAAATTATTCATATCATTTAATATTTCTTAATTTCTGTGTCAATTAGAAAGTGGACAAATAAAGATAGAAGGAGGGAGTAATATATTATTATCGACGCTCGGCAAAATATACAAAAGTTATATATTTATTATGTATATCATATGTACAGTATATGTATATTTACATTTAAATATACAAAGACTCTACACTTTCTGACTATACATTTATTTATATAGAATGTATACATCTCTTGGTTATTGTGGAAGTCATGTAAAATAATACAAACAATCAATAACTAAATGATTTGCTTATAATGATCACCAAAATAAAATTGCAATACACCTCGATCGATATAATTAAAAACCACAATAATTTTGTTTACAATTTAAAGCAAACAAACATATAAATATATGTGGGTGCACTATATTAATTATATTAAAACAAGAATTATCAAACAAATAGGGTAACTAAATTAAAAGGACATCGTGATGAATTAAGCATCCCACATTCACGCCGGGAATGACCGCAACCAGAAAGCTAAATTAAAGCAACTGTTTTGTTTCAACCTTTATGTATTATCATGATTCAGACTTATGGAGGCTCAAAGATGATAAAATAGAAGAAATTCCAGAACTCACAAGTCCAGCCCAAAGAAATGCAACTGGAATATACATCAAGTTCAAGAAATCGTGGTACTTTGAGTTGTCATCATTATAAACAATTTTCTTTAAATCCATTGTTGCACCTAATGCTGTACCAGCTCCTGTTGCTAGTATCCCAAATATAATCTGCATGAATTTAAGAAAAATTTAAACAGAAAAAGAAGTCACAAATGGAAAATAAAGTTTTACACCATCAGTTTGAGGAAAAAAAAAAGGTAAAGAAGAATTAACCTTAATAGCCACCCATCGAATCATTTAAATAAAAAACAGTTGGTGGATGTATGCTATATGTATAATGCATGTATCTTATGTGTATAATTCTAGATAACTAGATTATAATTTATGTATATTGACCAGAAAAAATAGAGAGGAATCCGGCCGGTTATTTGTGTAAAGATTTTAACAAGAAAAAGGCTTCTTATCTTTGAAAGGTCAGTTTAAAGTAATTTGGGAAAAGACTCAAATATGCCACTGAATTATCAGAAATGACTCATTTATGTCATCCGTTAAAAGTTGGGCTCATCCATGCCATCGCCGTTACAAAACTGGCTCATCCATGCCATTACTTTTAACACCCAGTGTTTAGAAAACAGCTTTGCCACGTGGCGGCATATTAGAGGTCTACGTCATTTTTTTATTTTTTTTAAAATTAATTTTTTTTTAAATTTTTTTTTTGATGCATTAAAAAGAATCCACCCAATTTTTTGATCCATTAAAAATTAGTTTGATCTATGCTTTTAAAATTTGAGATTATTTGTATATTGCCCAATATCAATAGTTTTTTTTCCCTTTTCTTACTTTCACGTGTGACTCTGTTCACAATACGGATCAATAATATGATTATCTCCCTTTGAACTAAGTTTTACTTGATTAATTACTGTTAATGAGTTAATTTTGAGATTATTTGTGTATCGCCTCATATCATCCGAGTATTTATAGTTACCAAGCTCATCGACTTTTTTTTTGGGTTGTATGCGGCTTAAAATTGTGGTCAAATATAGTAAATTGATCCATAGACAAGCAAAGACAATAAGACAATACATCTCATGCCGTCACTCTATCATCCTCATACCCATTTTGTAAAAATTTCAGTACAGTGGCGTTGATATCAATTATTGTGCTAATTAATTACCATAAAAAACTTTTAATATTGTATGATATCATTCGCTTTGAATCAAAATGACATTTTTTTTTTCAAGAGACCTTAAATATTCAACATTTTATAAATAATTTCATTTCTTCTTTACTTTTCACGTGGGACATTATTCTCTCAAACACTCATTATACTGCTCCCTTTCATATTTTTTAATATGTCGTTTAATGTTTTGACACAATCATATATTAAGATAATTATTTGACAATCAACATTAATCATTGGAGGTAGAATATTTGTCTTAATTACAATTATGTTTTTCTTAAATTACAATTTGATTTAATGATATAGTTACATAAAAATTGGTGAGACGTCATAGTTTTATATCCTTATATAATTAATTTTATGTGGTCCAATCCTAATTAAAAATTGAATAAAAACAATATATAAGTCATGCATGCAAGTTACAACTCACAAATATTATGTATGTATAGTCTTTATCATTTCATTATATACTTAATTCAATGAATTGATTAATTCCAAAATTTTATTGTTCTTTTCTCTTTAATGAAATAAAATATCTAAGAAGAAAGAATAAAATGAAGATGACATGGAATTTGTATAATATAGTCTAAGGCCAGTTGACATATATAAAAACAAAAGTAAATCTAATATATTTTTGATAACTTAGATAACATGGGAGTATATATTTGTGTGGGAGTATATAAAATAAATTAATGTATATTATATATATATGTGTGTGCGTGTTCATTGATTTCTTCATATATATTTTTATGTTATTTTAAAATCTTTTAATGAAAATTTTGACTCTATTATTAACCTAACCGTCATAGATCAAACTAATTTTTAATGGATCAAAAAGTTGGGTAGATTCTTTTTAATGGATAAAAAAAAATTAATTTTTTTTTTAAAATGACATGTACCTCTAATATGCTGCTACGTGGCAAAGCTGTTTTCTAAAAATTGGCTGTTAAAAGTAATGGCATGGATGGACCAGTTTTGTTACGGCGATGACATGAATGAACCCAACTTTTAACGGATGACATAAATGAGTCATTTCTGATAGTTCAGTGACATATTTGAGCCTTTTCCCAAGTAATTTCTTAAATATATTTTTGCGCAGTTTTAATCTTTTAAAAGTGAATACTTTATTATAATTCCAACATAAAAGATGAATACCTTATTATAATTCCAACATATTTAGCGAACTCTGTTATTTAAATGTGACTGGTTGTATGAAAACAAGGGATTTACATATGGAGAATTCACATTGGGAAGTGCAACTTTTGTAGTTTTTGATATATTTGGTTTATTTGTAATGTCCCAATAACAAATTAAATTATACTAATAAAACGTGTTAACTTGTATAAATTAAACATATTAGGAGGAAAGACTAATGAGACTCTTTTACTTTCTTTTTCTTGATACTTATAATTTATAAATATATAAATGAATGAACAAATGAGTGGAATTGTAGTTAATTACCTTGTCACCATAGAGTTCAATGTGTCGAAAAACCTTATGATTTATCAAAGGCTTCTTTCTGATGAGGAAATATATTGCAAATGGGATGTGCAACAGATTGTACACTGCTCCTGCTATCACAGCAAAAAGTGTATAGCTGCCCTAAACAAAAAAAAAAAAGAGTAAGTGATTTATTATTAATTGTTCAAAGTAAGGGTTAGAGCACCGTCGAACTCAGAATTTAGGGATCATGGGCTCAAAAGGTTCGAACACACATATTGATGCTCAAAGTTTTACGGTTTTACTTAAAATTAAAGCACCCAGCTAGTTTCTTGGTAAACTGAATATTTTTCTAAGTCTTATACCAATTTTCATACTTTTTTTGTACAATTATATACTTAGGCTATCTCAAATTTAACGAGTATCAAAGCACCAAAAAAATGATCATAGGTCCGCCCCTGGTACCGAGGGGTGGAGCTAGAAGCCGACGTATGAATTCAGGCACATTCAATAGCTATAGTTCAAATAATATATTTGATGTCAAAAATTCAGAATTCAGTTACCAACAGTTGATATCAACGACAGTAATGATATACCTAGTAGTCCTACAAGTGGGGTCTAAATAGGACAATGATTATGCTTATCTTACCCCAATCTTTTAGAGATAAAAGAATGTTTGAGAAAGACCCGCAACTCAAGAGCAGTAAATCAAAGTAATCATGGAAATAAAATATGACAGTAAAAAAGATATGCCGCCTAAAAGAGAAGGAATAAACAAAATAATGCAAAACATAAATTAAAGAACAACAACTACGAGAAAAATGTTAATACCATGATGACATTGTTCTTCAGATTATCGCCCAACCTATTCCGTTGAGGACACGACTTTAAATAAAAGGGTACGAAGGTCCCAGATTATGGTTAAAGAGTAGCTTCTCTAAAATTTCAAATTCAAATTCTAACTCCATCCATAAAGACTATGTTGTGATACAATTAAAGCGCTTTGACGATATCTTTGAGTATTAGAAGTTCACAATAATATTCAAATTTTGACTCCGCCTTTGGAATAATTTCAGTTACCTGTATGAGCGATAATAATCATAGGTAAGTCTAGCTCCATTACTAAAAGTAACTTCACTAGTTTGTAACACACCCCATGACACAAGAAGAGTAGCTATTGTTACAACTCTAGCACCTAATGTAATTAATGGTATTTTTGATGATGATGATGAAGAAGACTTCACATCAAAATTATACTGAGGATAATTTGACATTTTATAAAAAATTCCTAATAAACTCAAAGCCTTTAACTTATTTCTATCATATGAAAATATTCCTTAATCCTTTATATATGTATGTAGTTTCTAGAAGAAGCTTCTAGCTAGTATTATTGAAATGTGTTTTATATGTCAACTTTTTTCAAAGACCATCGTACGTTCTGAACAACCATATTGATTGAATCGAAAAGTGTCTTTTTGTTAGTGTTTGTTTTCTTTTTTAGTCATATTATTGTTGGATTCTTTGATAATATAAAAATGGATAGCTTTCAAGTGTATTAAGTAGTTTTATTTTCGTTAATTTGCCGGCTACGTACGCTAATAGGAGCACAAGTTTGAACCTTTAATTCAAGTGTAGAAACTATGGCTATTCAACTAAGTTTATATCATGAAAATGATAGAGAAAGATAGTTTTTTTGCGGAAGCCGAATATATCGAGAGCGATTAAGTCGCACTTATTATATCTAAAGTTAGCTATATAAATAGTAAATGACACGACAATAAAAAAACATCAGATATTTACGAGGTTCGGCAAAACTATAATTTCTGCCGACTCCTCGAACACAATCAACCAAATTTTATTTCACTCCAAAAGAATACAAGTGAAATACTACAAGAGAGAAAAGAGATTTAAATGCTTTAATGAGAAGACCAATCAGATGAGTTATAAATGAACTAAGTGCCCCTTGATGTCATCAGTGATATCATCGTTATGCAAATATCATCAGTGACATCATTATACAAATGTCAAAGTTCAACTTGTTAAACCATTTAACGATAGTCAAAGATTTCAACTACAAATTGAACTTTGACGTTTCATCCCAAAGAAGAATTATCTTTTTTTAAATGTTCACACTAGTTCTAGTCAAATGTTTACATTAGTTCTAGTCAAATATTCACGCTAGTTCTAGTCAAACGTTCACATTAGTTCTAGTCATATGTTCACACTACTTCTAGAATCTTGTTAAATTTAACAAGTTTTGCACTTAATTACGAATCTGTGTGCTTTCCTCTGCTTTATATTCCTGCATTCCTGCTTTACTCTGTTTTATATTCCTTATGGCTGCAGTATCTATGTTATGTCATCTGCTTCTGTGCTGTACTATGTGTTTGTTTGATATCTCGTAACTTGAGCCGGGGGTCTTTCGGAAACAGCCTTTCTACTTCATCAGAGGTAGAGGTATGGACTGCGTACATCTTACCCCCCCCAGACCCCACAAAGTGGGAATACACTGGGTTTGTTGTTGTTGCACTTAATTACGAAACATAGTGATAATTTGTATATTTACCAAAGATAATAACACGTACAATGTTTTTGTACGCAAGCATAAGTACACTATATCAACATATCCACACACATAATAGTAGTGAAATACTATATGCGCGCACCTAATAAGTGTGTCTTATGTATAGAGTATCTTTATAGCGGAATGACACGGTATCCACACGTATGACGATAGTGAAACTCATTGTATCCACACGTATATAATATCTTTTCCTAACTGTACTACTGAAACACCCTAGGTTTTGGCCCTTGAAAATTTTCTGAGCTTTGAGCTCACTGTCCTGTTAACGACTTAATCATACAAGTTGTATGGTATGGGTACGGGTCAAAGACCCTAGTCGTTAGGTGTCCAGTGGGTAGTGGTTGGGTTTCAATCTAGGTAACGATTTAGTGGTATGAGTCGTTAGGAGTGGTGATGGGCCGTTAGGACGATCCTTACTCAAATTAGTAACTTGGTGACTTGACTAGACTCTAAGTATGATTGGCTCACTAAGAGCTGTAAGGATAGGTTATGAGTGGTAGGGTTGAGTCGTATATTGTCCAGTACCCAATCCCCTTCGGTTCTGTCTTGGATACGACTAAAACATATGGCTTGTATGTTCTGGTAACTTGTGGGATCATGGAATTGTATGGTGGATAGTGTATGGGTATCCAACTCACTGACTTGGTGATGACTCAAGTGCACGAGTCATATATTATGGTCACGAGGGCCGACTCGTAACTACCTGTGACCTTCTTTTACTGGTTTAAGTTAAGGATATTCTGGATATTTCTCATTTTGAATCCCTTTGATACCACGACTTAAAACACTCTTTGGGACTTCATTAACACATTATTCCTAATAAAACAGTCTCAAATTCTCTCTCAAACTTGTTGTTCAAGCAATAGCTAGGGTTTCATCAAGATAATCAATTAAGGCTTTTAAGGGTGGTTTGTCTCTGTACTTTTCGGTGTCTAAGGCATATTACTCACCCCTCATTGTTATTTTACTCAAGTCATATGATTTAATGTATGATTTTCATGACATTGTTATGGTTTTGAAATAAAGGTTGGGAGTTTTGGTTGTTCATGGATGAATATTGTTTATCATGGTTTAATTATGGTTTTCCTTATTTTAATTATGGTTTTACACATGTGGGTGCATGAAAATGGTGATTTACTGAGGGGTCATGGTTGATCCCCAAAATTGATGATTTGGTTTTGATAATGGCTTACCCTCAACCTGTTTGTGAAATTATTAATAAGAATGATATTGTCACTAATTTAAAATTATGCTTTTGAACTAAATCTTTAGCATAATCATGGTAATAACAAATAAAGGAATTATAAAGGCTTTCATGGTTATAAATAAAATTGGATTGAAAACCTTGTGAGGTACACGGTATTCCCCCAACTGATTTTAATAATGAAGTCTACAGAGTACATGAAAATCTCCTAAGGGTTGGCTAATGACAGTGCTTGCAAGCTATAGTTGGTATGACGATACCACTTTATAATGCCTTAACAACTGACTCCTAAATTGGTGGTTTGGTTACATGTAAAAAGTTTAATTAAGCATTAGTGGCGGATTGTGACAGCTAGCCGTGAAAGTGTGAGTCCGATGAATGGACACTGAAAACTCATGTTTGCTGATATAAGGTTTGGTCAAGGTGATCGTGTGCGTGATGTCACACTTATATTTTGAGGGATATACTAGTCATCCCTGGTTTTTCCCTGGTTAGTGCGGCTAATACGTACCAAGACCCTTTCAGTAGGAGGAGTTGAACCCATGTAGACCGAGGGTAGATTTTATGAAGATTAAGATACACAACCAAGGTAAAGGATTTAAATACATGCTAAACCTTGTTCCCTATCCCGATACAATATATATGTATACATATGATTGTATATGATTATTTGATTTAGTTTTGAATGATGACATTAGTTTATCTTTCTCCCTGAGTATATGCTAGCGTTCACTCCGCTAACCGTCTTCTGGCGATGTATCCCGATGCGAATCTGGGACTGGCCATACTACCATTCCTCATGCTTAGTTACTTTGATTTAGGGATAACTTTGAGTCTGATTGAAGTGGTGAGCTTCCATACTCCAGAAGACTCCATTTTATACTATGGACTTCTTTTCATTATTGTTATTTTGTTGGTTTTGGTTTTCAATTTGGTCGGGGGCATGTCCCGATCGAATGTTCTTTGATTCTGGTTAGAGGCTTTGTCGAACTACTATGGGCATGGGCGGTGTCGGTATTGGTGTTAACATTAGTATTGGCATTGGCATTGGGAATTGTATTGGTTGGAAATTTGGTTGTGGCTATTTAGTTATGATTATTAACTTACTTTATTTTCTTTAGATTATTATTGTTTTATCTTATTATATGTTTGGAATTCATCCGACATGGGAGTACAGGACAGGTAACAGTTGGGTATGGGGGTGGTCTTCGGTCCTAGTTAGACTTGAGATGCCCGACATGACTAGTCCCCAGTTCGGGTCGTGTCAAATTGGTATCAGAGCCCTAGGTTCATGGTTAATTGGGAGTCCACAAAGCCGTGTCAAGTAAAGACTCTTTTAAGGGTTTATAGAATACACACTCATAAGGGAGAGGCTACGAGGCATTTAAGAATGTATCTCTTTCTTGTGTTCTATTTTCAAGATGTAGAGTCTAAGGTCCTGAAATCTTCTCTAATACTTATTTGTTCGCTTTTCAGATCATGTCTCCCAGATGATCTGAAGTTTATGAAAACTCCTCTGTCCTACCCGAGGACAATATTGATGGGAGATGTCCTACTTATAGGGTCCATACTCAATCTAGCGGTCCGATTCCTGATTATTCTTCTGGAGTTCCACTGATCCCCTTTAGTCCTTCTCGAGCTCCTCATACTGATGTGATGAATGTTGAGTTTCATCAGTCTATTCATCTATTGGCACAGTTGGTAGGTTTTCAGGCCGAGAATTGTACCTTTGTTACTCCATCTTCTGAGGCCACAAGAGTTGGACAGTTTATGAGGTTGAACCCTTCAACCTTTACTAGTGTTAAGGTTGGGGAGGATCTTCAAGGTTTTATTAATGGGATGGAAAAGATCTTTCGTGTTCTGCGTGCTACTAACATAGAGGGTGTGGATTTCACTTCTTACCAACTGAAAGATGTAGTATACCAATGGTATAAAGAATGAAAATAGTCTAGGGTAACTGAGTCAGCCCTGTGGGATGATTTTTTTAGTACTTTCCTAGATCGTTTCTTTCCTCAAGAGCTAAGAGAAGCAAAGGCAGAAGAGTTTGTTAACCTAGAGCAAGGCAAGATGTTAGTCAAGGAGTATGCGTTGAAGCTCCACCAATTGTCTCGGTATGCTCTGGAGTTGGTTTGTAGCATGAGGGCTAAATTAAGGAAGTTTGCTTCTAGGTTATCTCGAGACTTGATTTTGGAGAGTAAGGCTGCCTTGTTGAACAAGGACAAGGACATCCCCAGGTTAGTTGTGTACATGTAGTAGGTTGAGGAAGAAAAGAATAAGCAGGCGGAAATAGGGAAAAGGCAGAGCAAGAAGTTTAGATTTTCTAAGCAGGGTGGTGGCCAAAAGCAGTGTGGCAGGGATGGTGGAAAATGGTCTAAGAAAAACTGGAGAAATTCTGGATCCTACTCCTCATGCTTCTTACCCAAAGTTGTCAGGTTACAGACTTTTTTATGTTGGAGATAATTATAGGGCACTGGGTGCCCAATTAACTCCATCCTATATTCCCTGTAATTTTATGGTCGACTGCATCAAGGTTACTATGATGAAGTAAAGGATAAGTACTTCAACTGTGGTCAACCAAGGTATATGCTTAAAAGTTGTCCTATTAGTAAGGTTGCCTCTGGGGAAAACAAGGTTCTTGTTTCCTCTTCATCAGCTCCGCCACCAAAGGGTACACCATCTGGCTTCGGCACTGGTCGAAACAACCTCTATGCTCTCACTACTTGTTAGGAGTCTGAGGCATTGCTTGATGTCATTACTGGTATGTTGAAAGTTTATTCCCGTGATGTGTACTTTTTACTTAATCTGGGATCTACTCTTTCATATGTGACCCCTTTTGTAGCTGTACATTTTGGCTTCGGTCCCGAGTATATTTTGGACCCTTTTTTTATTTCTACCCAGATGGGTGACTCTATGGTTGCCAGGAGAGTTTATAGGGGTTGTGTGGTGTCTGTGGGTGGTCGAGAGACTTTGGTGGATCTGTTTGAATTAGACATGGTTGATTTTAATGTCCTATTAGGGATAGATTAGTTTCACTCATGCTATGCTTCTCTAGACTCTCGGGCTTGTAAGATACGAGTACGATCATGACCTTGGACACTTTTTGAGTATTTTGGAGATCACCTAAAAGGGTTCACAATCCCAAGTGTGAAGAAGACCCAAACCCACTCCTAAAGTGCACTCAATAGGAGGTTTGGAGCCCATTAATGAAAGGGCCCTTTAGTCTTTTGTCTCTTATTTTGTAATGTAATATAAATAAAATATTATAGGGTTTCTAGTTCTTTAGTTGATTATTATTATTGAAAGAACACTTCTCTTAGAGTGAGAGAGAGTCCAACCGAAACTAGGCATTGCACAAATGTGAAATCATTTGTATGTTGCATTTTGCTTGATACATTGGTGCTTGGGTGGTGGACACCTCTTTTGTGTCAATTTTAAGAGATAAATGATAGTTGTGTGTAGTGATAAGAGTTCAAGAGTGGAATAAGCTCTTAGTTTCTTAGGATTATACTATCCATTTGTCAATTTTTCTATCTTTATTTTGTTGTAACCGTTGGTAGTGTCTTGTATTGTAACCCGTATTGTTCTTGTTGTTATAATGTTGTAGTTCTTCATCCTATTATTGTTAATATAATTTGGGATTGTTGGCTGCCAATAGGTGTTAAACACCTTATTCTCTTGTGTTCTTATCATTGTTCTTGAATTCGAGTGTGGTCATCAAAGAGGTCCACGGTTTCTTGACTTGTGATTTATTTTGGTGTGTGGTTTTTGTGTCTTCCTTAGTCATTATTGTATCATTTGGTATCATAGCAGGGTTTGATTTTATTCCAACAAAATCAATCTTGAGATTGTTATCTTGAAAATAAAAAAAATAGTGAAAAAGAAGAAAAAATAAAAAAAGTTATTGTTCACCTTTTTAGTGTCTTTCAAAAAACTTGATTTTTGTGTGTTTTATGTGTTTCTAGTGTTAGATCCTTGTTCCCTAACACTATTAGAGCCTAGAAATTGAAAATCCCAACAAAAAAGAAGTGTCAAAATCGAAAATCCCCAAAAAAATAGTAAACCCGTTTTTGACCCTAGGTCAAATTTTGAGTTTTTGATTTTGTATTTTTCTTGTGTGTTTTAGTGTTAGATTTGTGTTCTCTAACACTATAGGAGTATAGGGTTCGAATTTTAGCTAAATTGGAGGTTATTTGAGCCATCCACCTTTGTTGAGCTTGAGTTTGAAGAAACTTAAAGGTGGGATCTCATTGTGGGAGGTTGTTTTGAACTAACGTGTGTTTTGTTTTGTAGAATTTGTATTGTATTGTTGTGTGTGATGTCATGGACTTATTGGGTGTCTTGTTGGACCGTAACTTGAAGGGTTATTTTTGGTACAACCATAATGGAACCTGGGGCTTCAAATGCTCAAACAATGAACAATAATGAAATCAATCTCATTTTGGATCGCCTTGAAACTATGTCCCGAGATGTGGCTAGGTTGAATGTGGGTCTTCAGAAATTAGATACGGATGTGGCATCAATGAGTGGGATATTAGAATGTATGTAAATCCAAAGGAGTCGACCATCCACCCCTCAAAATAATTCCCCAACTAATACTCCCGAGACCTAGCACCAAATGCTTTATCCACCCATTTCCACAAATCCAACAACTCTTCACTCCCAAAACTGAGAACAAGATAGATCAAACCATCATGCATTTCACCAAGTCCAACAAGAAGGTCTTGGAACCCAAATACCACCATCAAACCTTAACTCTCTCATCCAAACTCCACTTGACCAAAGACCTCACTATCCGAATACAATCCCGCCACTACAAGCTCCACTTAACCCAAATAGACCCATCCATGTTGAGGGCTATGGTAGGGGAGTACAACATGATGGTTATGGGTCGTATGATGATGTTTACTTGAGGGAATAAAGAATGAGGGGTAGACATGGGGAGTTATGCTGAGAGTGAGTGATGGTCATCCAAATCGAGATGTAGGTCTCAATTTCATTAAAGTGAGCCTTCCTATTTTCAAAGGTGAGAGTGATCCCAAATCCTACCTTGCATGGGAGTCATCTTGTGACAATATATTCTAACTTAATGATCTCACCGAAGAAAATAAAGTTGCTATGCTATAGCTTACTTCGAAAGGTATTCTACTACATGGTGGGAGTATATTAAACGGTTTGGGAATGAGATGATTGGGGGACAACCTCCTCCTTGGTTTTGGTTGAAGAACCTTATACGGCAAATATACTTTCCCGAGACTTATAGACATGAGCTCCTTAACAAATTTTATAATTTGAGGTAAGGGAGAAAGAGTGTCACTGCTTACTACGACCAATTTCAACAATTGATGTTGAAACTAGATCACCAGGGAGAACAAGTGAGTCATGACATCGTGTGCTTCAAATTCGGGTTGAAAAATGACATCTCCACTCGTGTGACACTTCATAAGTTTGACACCATTGATGTTATATTCCAAGTGGCATTGGAGGATGAAAGGGAGCTCAAAGAGAGCTCATTCATGGTTGTCCAAACTGAGAGCACAAAGCTGCCTCAAAATAGTCTACTACGTATGAAGGTAAAGCAATTTCCACTTCTAATTCCAAGGGATTTCAATGCTTCAAATGCCAAGGGTGGGGGCACAAGGCTAGTGAGTGCCCAAACCGGAGGAATGTGATCCTAAGAAAAGAAAAATTATAATATCTTAGGGAAGAAGTAGTAATTGAACTAGCTAAGGTTGATGGAAATCCTCAAGATGACGAGTAAAAAGAGGTTAAAATGCAAGGAAAGGAAGATGTAAAAGATGTGTGGCTGTCTAAAGGAGATTGTGAAGTACCATTGTAAAAGTGGTGAGGTCGTGAATTTATGGGCAAATTCCTCTCAAGATGGAGAGGATGATATAAGTACGATCATGACGTTGGGCACTTTTGAGTATTTTGAATATCACCTAAAAGGACGCACAATCCCAAGTGTGAAGAAGGCCCACACCCGCCCCTAAAGTGCACTCAATGGACGGTTTGGAGCCCATTAATAAAAGGGCCCTTTAGTCTTTTGTCTCTTGATTTGTAATGTAATATAAATAGAATATTATAGGGTTTCTAGTTCTTTAGTTGATTATTATTATTATTGAAGGAACACTTCTCTTAGAGTGAGAGAGAGTCCAACCGAAACTAGGGCATTGGACAAGTGTGGAATGATTTATGCATTGCATTTTGCTTGATTAGTTGGTGCTTGGGTGGTGGATTCCTCTTTTGTGTTAATTATAAGAGATAGGTGATAGTTGTGTGTAGTGTTAATAGTTAAAGAGTGGAATAAGTTCTTGGGGCCTTAGGATTATACCATCCATTAGTCTATCTTTCTATTCTTATTTTGTTATAACTGTTGGTAGTGTTTTATATTGTAACTCGTATTGTTTATGTTGTTATAATGTTGTTGTTCTTTATCCTATTATTGTTAATATAGTTTGGGATTGTTGGCTGCCAATAGGTGTTAAACACCTTATTTTCTTGTGTTCTTGTCGTTGTTCTTAAATCCGAGTGTGGTCATCAAAGAGGTCCACGGTTTCTTGACTATAGACTATTTTAGTGTGTAGTTTTTTTGTCTTACTTGGTCATTCTTGTATCAAAGGTCATTTTTAAATTTCCTAATAAGATGATTATTGAATGGAAGGGTAGTTCCCTAGATCCTATGGGGAGGTTCATATAATATCTTAGAGCTCAGAGATTAATCTCCAAGGGGTGCCTCTATCATTTGGTTTGGGTTAAAGATTCTAACTCAGAGGGTCCTTTACATTTCGTCTCAGTGGTTAATGGATTTCTTGAGGTCTTACCTAATGACGTTCCTAGTGTTCCTTCTGATAGGGAGATTGATTTTGGGATAGATCTTGTTCTGGACACTCGTCCTATTTCTATTCCGCCATGTAGAATGGCTCCAGCTAAGTTGAAGGAGCTTAAGAAGCAACTAAAGGATATTTTAGACAAGGTTTAAATACATCTTAGTATTTTTTATGGGGTGCACTAGTTTTATTTGTGCGTAAGAAGGATGGTTCCCTTCGAATGTATATTGATTACCGACAATTGAATAAGGTAATGGTAAAGAATAAGTACCCTCTTCTAAGGATAGATAATTTGCTTTACCAGCTTCAGGGTGCTAAGTTTTTCTCCAAGATTGATCTTCGGTTCAGGTATCATCGACTAAAGATTAGGGAGGTAGATATTTCTAAGACTGCCTTTTGTACCCGGTATGGGTATTTTGAGTTTCTGGTCATGTCTTTGGGATTGACTAATGCCCTAGTGGCATTCATGGACTTGATGAATAGAGTCTTTTATCAGTTTTTAGATTTGGTCATCATTATGTTTATAGATGATATTCTGGTGTACTTTAAGAGCGAGGTGGATTATGCAGATCACCTCCGCATTATGTTGCAGACCCTAAAAGATCAGTAATTGTATGCCAGATTTTCAAAATGTTAATTTTGGTTGAAGCTGTCACTTTTTTAGGTTATGTCATCTCTAGTGAAGGGATCATGATGGATCCGCAAAAGTTCCAGTGGTTATGAAGTGGCCTACACCCATGACTCCAACCGATATTCAAAGCTTCTTGGTTTAGCTGGTTACTATAGGAGGTTTGTAGAAAGTTTCTTTACTATAGCTTACCCATTAACTAAGTTTAGTGAACTAATAAGAAGGTAAAGTTCTTATGGTCTGATGCTTGTGAGGGTAGTTTTGGAAAGCTGAAGGATAAGTTGACGTCAGCACCGATCTTGACTTTTCCTGAAGGCACTGATGGATTTGTGGTCTATTGTGATATGTCCTGTGTGGATCTTGGTTGCTTCTTGATGCAGCATAGCAAGGTGATTGCTTATGCCTTTAGACAGTAAAAGGTGCATGAAGAGAATTATCTGACTCATGAGTTGGAGCTATTGGTTGTAGTGTTCGTATTGAAAATCTGGCGTCACTATTTGTATTTGGTGACTTTGGATATCTTTTTAGATCATAAGATCCTACAATATGAGTTTAATAAAAAAGAGTTGAACCTCAGACAAAGGAGATGGCTTGAGCTGCTCAAGGATTATGACATGAGTCTTCACTACCGTCCAAGTAAAGCTAACTTAGTTGCTGATACTCTTAGTAGGTTATCCATGGGGAGTCTAGCTCATGTGGATGAGGGAAAGCGAGAATTGGTAAAAGATATTCACCGTTTGTGTAACGACCTGAGACTACCCCCTAGTCGTCACACAAGGCTTGGAACCACAAGTGATCCCAAGCTAACCCATGTACTGGCATACTGTTAAGCAACTGAATTATAATAAGATAAATAACAAGTTCTGATGTGTAGAAACATAATTATGGCATAATTTGAATAAATACATTATTGATAAAGTTTACAATCTGACAAAACTAAAGGAAGAAACTGAAATTTACATGACTGACTCTGACTGACATCTATGAAGCCTCTACTATACTGACTATAGATAGTTGGGATATGCCTCCAACTACCACTAATCAATACATATGAAAATAAATGAACTGTACATGAACTAAAACTATTTGGAGTTCCCAAAACAAGAGAAATCATCACCTGCTGGCTGGAAACTGCAACTATCTGATCATGGTGTACGGGCTACAACTGGAACCTATATTATGAAATAATGTAGCCACACAAAAGTATATATGGATCAGTACTTTTGGAATATACTGAGTATGCAAGGGTGAATGCAATAAGTAAGACTGATTTCATACATAATCGTAAAACATGCATGCTAAGTATAAGTAGACTCATAAATAGATGAAAACATCTTAATGCATGAGTGACAAACATACTCTGATAAGACGGTGAATCTCTACACTTAGTTTTTGTAAAACTATACTTTAATGACATAAGTAGAACTGAAGCTGGGATATGGTAAAACATGGATACTGGATGAATACTGGGTCTGAAACTACGTGATAGAGACTAACATAAATCGAAGATCTGAATACACAATCACACTAAGCACGTATGCACAAACATACTAACTTATCTAATTAACTAAATTATTAATAGCTGAATACTAGTCATGGAAGACTGAACTGTACTAAGTTTGAACAACTGGAATGAGACTATAGAGTATTATGTATATGAGGTAGGGACTGGCTGAGCAACATGAGATAATTTAGCATGAATACATGAAAACTGTATTATCTGAGAATGCAAGACCAAACATATAATATGTTTCTAAAATAGTTTATAAACTGAAGAACTGAACACTGATAACTGAATAGCTAATAACCGTACGCTATGGTCAAGCAAGCCTAAAACTGAACTGAGTTACTGATTTGATTACTGGACTGAGACTATGACTGAAACTGTAACTAAGAAGGTAACTAATACTGTAACTGAGACTGTAATTAAGAATGTACCTGAGACTATAACTGAGTAACTAATAGCTACGATTACTGATAACTGAGTTACTGATAACTGGGTGACTATTTTTGATGGTCCTAATTCTGTAGAACTAAACTGAGTTCTATACTAAGCTGGGTGACTGTTTTTGACAGTCATGATTTATAGAACTAGACTAAGTTCCATACTGAGTCTGAAGCTAAAATTGTAACTGTGGGAAGTAATCCTCTAACCGACATGCCCCTCTTTGAATGGATTGGGGTCCAATCTGTTACCCCAGTTGGAAGGGTGTCAGTACCGTGCCACGGGTAAAGACAAGCTAAAGAGTCACCCTCATCTGGCAGATGCCCTAAATGAGAACTGTGGTACCCTCACTTGGCTGGCAAAACACCTTATCAACCCTCAACTAGCAGGTTGATATCTCAACCTACACTGGTTATGTTGTTCTGGAACGCAAGGACTGCTACTAAAGATCATACCTTCTACTGGCAGGTGAGCCCTCATCATTGGGTTCACTCAGTGCTGAATCCTACTCCCAACTGAATAGACACTGAACTGATCACTAAACTATACTAAGCTGGACTGAACTGTTACTGATCGTGTTAACTGGCTGAACTGGACTGAGTTCACTGAGTTTTGTAACTGACTAAGTACTATTGTTTGTGACATTACTGAGACTATTCTGAAGTTACTATAATTCTAGGTAAACAGCTAGATTTTCGAGAATTGAATACCCCAAGGACTCGATAACAATAACACCAAGACCATACTAAGGCTTTGGGGACATGATAAAATAGTCATTATTTAAAGAAACCCATCACCTGGGTATTTCATCAAACACTTGTGATTTATGATTTAAACTAAGCATAGGGATAGTTTTAGACAAGTTGCAATAGCATGAATTCAATATTAAAATCGCCAATTAAGGCTTTAACTTGGGATAATTCAACAAACACATGGGGATCATGAGCTTGGACATGGGAATATCTTAAACATAAAAGCATGGCATGATTACAAAACTAAAATTATGAATTGGGAAATTCACATGTAATTCGCTTGAAATAGGACAAGGGTGTTTCATCGAAACATATAAAGTTCATAGCTTGAACGTAAGAATGTATAAACATGAGGGAACAGTAGAGTTACATGGCAAAGTTCATAGCTTGGGTATTTATCTTGAAATTGACTTAACATGATATGGGAATTTCATCAAACATGTGGAAGGCATGAATTTAAAATATAAAAATATTGCTAAACATCATGAAATTAGGTTCCATCATGGAATTTACTTGAATAAAGCATGGGAAATTTAAATTCATAGCATAAGGGATTTAAAATCTTGCATGAAATCAGACATGGGCTGATTTGAATTAAAACCACCATGAAAACATGAAATTCAATCTTTCTTGAACATACACAATACCATAATAATGAAAAATTTATTCTTTAATTAAAAGAAAAAATTTTTTGGGCTCCATGGGTGAAAAACGACCCATGGATGAACTCCCGCATACCTTAAAGCTTTAATCTTGAAAGATAAACACAATCTTGAAAGCATTCTTGAATTAGGAAACTTGAGTTCTTGCTTTTCTTAAAGTAAAATTGATGAAGTTCTTGGTGTTCTTGAAGGGACTAGGGTTTTTCTTTGAGAGAAAAGATGAATAATAGAGTGTATAATCCTTTTGAGGGCTTAAATTAAGTGTTATCGGCGGATTTGGGTGAGGGAAAGTGACCAAAGTACCCCTAGACTCTTTAGAAATTGAATTAGTGTGTGAAACAGTTTTGTAACGCGCTGGCCGACGCATCATGTCACTATTACATCGTCTTACTGCCTCACACGAAAAATACCATAACTATTTTGCCCGGGTATCAGATTAAGATAAAATTGGTATCGTTGGAAAGATAATTCAATTATGTACAATTTGGTGGGTTTTGAGCTGCAAAATTGTAAGTAAATAAAAAGTTATACACTTTTAAAGTACTCTTATAGAATCAAATGTCAAACTTTAGACGAATCAAAGGTACTAAGCTCAACTTTGTTCTAAGTGATTCTTATCAACATTTTTTACCTCAAAAGCAAATCAAACATGAGGATAAAGATCATGAAACTAATATTTGCATGAGAATTATTTAGATCACTACTTATACACGTAGGAACGACGGTTCAAAGACTAGTCCGAAGATGTGGAGTATTACATTATCTCTCCCTTGGGAACATTCATCCTCAAATGAGACTGGTTAAACTGAGAGTACTGTACATAGGTAACTAAGATCATATTCTGAACATGCATGAGTTGGAACATGATTGTAGAACTAATTCTGAAACATGATACATGAACTGAATATCATGAATTAAACTGATTTCTTAAATACGTGCAATGATATGAGAATTATTATAAGGCTGAGATAGAAAAGAGAGATTCAATTGATCAGTAACATTAATTCAAGGTGGATCCTATTTCACAAAGAAAAATAAAAGTTTAGGGCATATATACTCAGGGTATTACAATGCATCTCTCCTTTAGATATTTTGTACCATGAATGGTACTGACTTTGTTTAAATACTAAGGAAAGACTGAGATGATGCATGGGACACTTTCAAACTGAATCATGGCTGAACATCTGGAATCTAAATCTGATGCCTGACGCATGAACTGAACTGAATTTTATGACTTGCATGGTCGTGAATGAATTACCTCAAGAATAGGAAAGATGGGAAACCATAGGAACTTGTCTGTCTGACTGCTAGACTTAATTGCTAGCTATATGGACTGAATTATGCTGAAATCTTACACCCAACTATACATTCCATTTGTTCACCAACATGACATTCAAGCCTATCTTCATTATTACACATGAACTTGCAGGCAAACAACCACAAAAGCATCTTTCTCATTTTCTCTAAACCTCTATCCTTAGAACTTTTATGCACTAGCCCCAAAAAAACACACATAAAATTTTAACTAATCATGACATAAGGTGAGGTCACTGAAAATTAGAACATGAGGACTTGAAACATAAAAGAATAACTTTGACACTTAACTGAGGCCTGAGGAATAAAGTATCAATGAAATAAATTCATCAAAGAGGTCTGAACTAAGGACATACATAACATAAACTGAATTTCACTGATCATTAGAGGTGTTGCATGAGCACATGAAAATGAACATACTGTAAGGCATGGGTACATGAATCATGAGTTGCATGACCTGAGTTTGGAGTTCATGATTTCATAGAACATAATTCGTACTGCTGAGTGAACTAGAACTCCTCATACTAAAAACTAAAAGCGTACATGGTTTTTCTATAAAGTTCATGAATATGAGTTGTGATGATGGAGCTGATATGTTAGGTATGAGTAGATATTGTGATAGCTGAAAAACTTTACACTAAGATAAAAATAGGTTGGGAATCATCCTTCCTTACTGCTTTTCTACACATCTAGCATTACTACTAGAATCTGAGATCCTAACTTGGTTACTTGTTCTATCATTTCGCCCTTAGCTTTAAGTCATCATCTTAAGTCTGTGACCACTTTACTAAACTCTAAATTGAACTGCAATCACTTTAGAGTTTAGGGTATAATAATACACATGAATGATAAACTCATCCACACCATCATACTTAATCTCAAATCAACAAACTTAAATTCTTGCATACATTATTCAAGCCTACTGATTCACCTTTCATCCAACTAGCCCCATGAATATGTAATTTGCTTAATCTGGATAGTATTATCCCAACTCTACTATCGCTAAACTTTGGGGTTCATACTTCTAACTCTAAATCATATTCTGGAAAAAAAATTCTGAGAGAGGGTCTAAAAGCACATCTAAATTTGTCTTAACGCACGATTTTCATCAACATGAATGAAAAATTTCAAAATATAGGACATAAAGGCACTGATGGGATACTTTGTGAGGCAACATGTAATCCCATAACTGTCTATGGGGAATAGATGAGGAAACACTATCTGTCAGGACTTAAGCTTCACTGTTTTTCTTGCCTTAAAACTAAGGCAGAGTTAGCATGAATAGAGAAAGATGAGGATCTACATAAATTTCTTAGATAATACTTCTACTGCACAATTTGAGACTTGAAAGAATGGAAAAATTTCCTAAATTCCTTGTAGCCTCCCAAAGAAAAGTACAGATATCTCCGTACCATTCTGCAAGATTCTATTAGACACGGCTTCATAGAAACCCTAGGACACTTGAACTCTGTGCTCTGATACCAAGTTTGTAATGACCTGAGACAACCCCCTAGTCGTCACACAGTGGTTGGAACCACAAGTGATCCCAAGCTAACCCATGAACTGTCATACTGTTAAGCAACTGAATTATAATAAGATAAATAACAAGTTCTGATGTGCGGAAACATAATCATGGCATAATCTGAATAAATACATTATAGATAAAGTTTATAATCTGATAAAACTGAAGAAAGAAACTAAAATTCACATAACTAACTCTGACTGACATCTATGAAGCCTCTACTATACTGACTATAAATAGCTGGGACATGCCTCCAACTACCACTAATCAATACATATGAAAATAAATGAACTGAACATGAACTAAAACTATCTGAAGTTCCGAAAACAAGAGAACACACCACCTGCTGGCTGGAAACTGCAACTATCTGATCATGGTGTGCGGGCTACAACTAGTACCTACATTATAAAATAATGTAGCCACACAGACGTATATGTGGAATAGTACTTCTGGAATATACTGAGTATGCAGGGGTGAATGTAATAAGTAAAACTGATTTCATATGTAATTGTAAAACATGCATGCTAAGTGTAAGTAGACTCACCAATAGGCTGAAATAAACTAAAAGATGAAAACATCTTAATACATGAGTGACAAACATACTCTGATAACACGGTGAATCTCTACACTTAGTTTCTGTAAAACTTTACTTTGATGACATAAGTAGAACTAAAGCGGCAATATGGTAAAACTAGACACTGTATGAATACTGGGTCTGAAACTACGTGATAGAGACTAACATAAATTAAGGATCTAAATACACAATCATACTGAGCATGAATGCATAAACATACTAACTTATATATTAAACCAAATGACTAATAGCTGAATGCTGGTCATGTAAGACTGAACTGTACAAAGTCTGAATAACTGGAATAAGACTGTAGAGTATTATGTATATGAGGTAAGGACTGAAGGAGCAACATGAGATAACTAAGCATGAATGGGTGAAAATAGTATTATCTGAGAACGTAAGACGAAGCGTATAACATGATTCAGAAATAGTTTATAAACTAAAGTACTAAAATACTGATACCTGTACGTTATAGTCAAGAAAACTTGAAACTGAACTGAGTTACTGATCTAATTACTGGACTGAGACTCTGACTGAAACTATAACTAAAAAGGTAATTAAGACTGTAACTGATACTGTAACTGAGTAATTAATAACTACGATTACTGATAACTGAGTTACTGATAAAGGGTGACTATTTTTGATAGTCCTGATTCTGTAAAACTTAACTGAGCTCTATACTGAGTGGGTGACTGTTTCTGACAGTCTTGATTTTATAGAACTGGACTGAGTTTCATACTAAGTCTGAAGCTAAAACTATAACTATGGGAAGTTATCCTATAACCAATATGCCCCTCTCTGAATAGATTGGGGTCCAACCTGCTACCCCAGTTGGAAGGGTGTCAGTACCGTGCCACGGGTAAAGACAAGATAAAGAGTCACTCTCATCTGGAAGTACCCTGAATGAGAATAGTGGTACCCTAAATTGGTAGGCAAAACACTTTATGAACCCTCAACAGAAAGGTTAATATCTCAACCTACACTGGCTACATAGTTCTGGAATACAAGGACTGCTACTAACGATCATACCCTCTACTAGCAGGTGAGCCCTCATCCTTGGGTTCACTCAGTGCTGAATCCTACTCCCAACTGAATAGACACTGAACTGATCACAAAACTGTACTAAGCTGGACTGAACTATTACTGATTGTGTTAACTGACTGAATTGGACTGAGTTTACTAAGTTCTATAACTGACTAAGTACTACTATTTATGACATTACTGAGACTATTCTGAAGCTACTGTAATTCTAGGTATACAACTAGATTTTTGGGAATTAAATACCCCTAGGACTAAATAACAATAACACTAAGACCATACTAAGTCTTTGAAGACATGATAAAATAGTCATTATTTAAAGAAACCCATCACCTGGGCATTTTATCAAACACTTTCGATTCATGGTTTAAACTAAGAATGGGGATAGTTTTAGACATATAGCAATAGCATAAATTCAATAGTAAAATTGATAATTAAGGCTTTAACATGGGATAATTCATCAAACACATGGGTATAATGAAATTGGACATGGGAATATCTTAAACATAGAAGCATAGCATGATTACATAACTAAAATCATGAATTGGGATATTCACATGTAATTTGCTTAAAATAGGACATGGATGTTTCATCAAAACATGTAAAATTCATAGCTTGAATGTAAGAATGTCCAAACATGAGGGAACAATAGAGTTACATGGAAAAGTTCGTAGCTTGGGGATTTATCTTGAATTTGACTTAACATGATATGGGAATTTCATCAAACATGTTGAAGGCGTGAATTTGAAACATGGAAATATTGCTAAACATCATGAATTTAGGTTCCATCATGGAATTGACTTGAATAAAGTATGAGAAATTTAAATTCATAGCATGAGGGATTTAAAATCTTGCAAGGAATGACACATGGGCTGATTTGAATTAAAACCACCATGAAAACATGAAATTCAATCTTTCTTGAACATACACAATACCATAGTAATGAAAAATTCATTCTTTAATTAAAATAAAAGAGTATTTGGACTCCATGGGTGAAAGAGAACCCATGGATGAACTCCCACATACCTTAAAGCTTTAATCTTGAAAGAGAAACACAATCTTGAAAGCATTCTTGAATTAGGAAACTTGAGTTCTTGCCTTTCTTAAAGAAAAATTGATGAAGTTCTTGGTGTTCTTGAAGGGGCTAGGGTTTTCCTTTGATAGAAAAGATGAATAATAAAGTGTATAATCCTTTTGGGGGCTTAAATTAAGTGTTATGGGTAGATTTGGGTGAGGGGAAATGACCAAAGTACCCTTAGACCCTTTAGAAACTGAATTAGTGTGTGAAATAGTTCTGTAACGCGCTGGCTGACACATCACGTCGCTATCGCGTTGGCTTACTGCCTCACACAAAAATTACCATAATTTTTTGCTCAGGTATCAAATTAAGATAAAATTGATATCATTGGAAAGATAATCCAATTATCTACAATTTGGTGGGGCTTGAGCTGAAAAATTCTACGTATATAAAAATTTATATACATTTAAAGTATACCCTTATAGAATTAAATACCAAACTTTGGACGAATCAAAGGCTCTAAGCTCAACTTTGTTCTAAGTGATTCTAATGAAAAATTTTCACCTCAAAAGCAAATCATACATGAGGATAAAGATCATGAAACTCATATTTGCATGGGAATCATTTAGATCACTACTTATACACATAGGAACGATGATTCAAAGATTAGTCTGAAGATGTGGGGTATTACATTATCTCCCCCTTGGGAACATTCGACCTCAAATGAGACTGGTTAGACTGAGAGTACTGTATATAGTTAACTGAGGTCATATTCTAAACATGCATGACTTGGAACATGATTGAATAACTGATTCTGAAATATGATACATGAACTGAATATCATGAATTAAACTGATTTATTAAATATGTGCAATTATATGAGAATGATTATAAGGTTGAGATAGAAATGATAGAGTCAACTGATGAGTAACATTACTTCAAGGTAGATCCTATTTTATGAAGAAAAATGAAAGGTTTAGGACATAAATACTCAAGGTATTATAATACATCTCTCCTTGGGATATTTCGTACCCCGAATAGTACTGACTTGGTTGAAATTCTAAGAAAAGACTGAGATGATGCATGGGACACTTACGATCTGAATCATGGCTGAATATCTAAAATCTAAATCTGATGCCTGGCATATGAAATAAACTAAATTTTAGGACTTGCATGGTCTTGAATGAATTACCTCAAGAATCGAAAAGATGGAAAACCATAGAAACTTATCTGTCTAACTTCTAGACTGGATTGCTGGCTATATAGACTGAATAATGCGGAAATCTTACACCCAACTATACATTTCACTTGTACACCAACATGACATTCAATCCTATCTTTATTATCACATATGAACTTGTAGGCAAACAACCACAAAAGCATCTTTCTTATTTTCTCTAAACCTCTATCCTTAAAACTTTCATACACTAGCCCAAAAAAAACACACATAGAATTTTAACTAATCATGACATAAGGAGAGGTCACTAAAAGTTAGAACATGAGGACTTGAAACATAAAATAATAACTTTGACACTCAACTGAGGACTGAGGAATATAGTATCAATCACACGAATTCATCAAAGAGGTCTGAACTGAGGACATACATAACATAAACTGAATATCGTTGATCATTAAAGGTGTAGCATGAGCATTTAAAAATGAAAATACTGTAAGGCATGGGTACATGAGTTGCATGACCTGAGTTTGGAGTTCATGATTTCATGGCACATAATTCGTACTACTGAGTGAACTAGAACTCCTCATACTAGAAACTGAAAGCTTACATGGCTTTTCTATAAAGTGCATGAATATGAGCTATGATGATGGAGCTGATATGTTTGGCATGAGTAGATATCGTGATGGATGAAAAACATTTCACTAAAATAAGAATAGGTTGGGAATCATCCTTCCTTACTGCTTTTATAAGCACACTAGCTCTACTTCTAGTATCTAAGAGCCTAACATGGTTACTTATTCTATCATTTCCCCTTTAGCTTTAAGTCATCATCTTAAGTCTATGACCAATTTACTAAACTCTAAACTGAACTACAATTACTTTACTCTAGAGTTTGGGGTATAATAATACACATGAATGATAAACTCATCCACACCATCATACTTAATCTCGAATCAACGAACTTAAATTCTTGTATATACTGTTCAAACCTACTGATTCACCTTTCATACAACTAGCCCCATGAATATGTAATCTGCTCAATCTAGATAACGTTATCCCAACTCTACTACTGCTAAACTTTTGGGTTCATACTTCTAACACTACATCATATACTAGAAAAAGAGATTCTGAGATAGGATCTGAAAGCACATCTAAATTTGGCTTAACGCATAATTTTCATCAACGTGAATGAAATATTTCAAAATATAGGACATAAGGGAACTGATGGGATACTTTTTTACCCAACATGAAATCCCATAACTATCTGTGGAAAATGGCTAAGGAAACACTATCTGTAAGGACTTAAACTTTACTATTTTTATTGCCTCAAAACTAAGGAAGAGTTAGCATAAATAGAGCAGGATGAGGATCTGCATAAATTTCTTAGATAATACTTTTACTACACGATCTGAGACTTTCAAGAAAGAAAATATTTCCTAAATGCCTTGTAGCCTCTCGAAGAAAAGTATAGACGTCTCCGTACCTTTCCACAAGATTCTATTAGACACGGCTTCATAGAAACCCTAGGATAGTTGAACTCTGTGCTTTAATACCAAGTTTGTAATGACCCGAGACTGCCCCCTCGTCGTCACACAGTGCTTGGAACCATAAGTTATCCCAAGATAACCCATTAACTAGCATACTCTTAAGAAACTAAATTATAATAAGATAAATAATAAGTTCTGATGTGCAGAAACATAATCATGGCATAATCTAAATAAATACATTATAGATAAAGTTTATAATCTGATAAAACTGAAGAAAGAAACTGAAATTCTCATGACTGACTCTGACTGACATCTATGAAGCCTCTACTATACTGACTATAAATAGCTGGGACATGCCTCCAACTACCACTAATCAATACATATGAAAATAAATGAACTGTACATGAACTAAAACTATACGGAGTTCCCAAAATAAGAGAACTCATCACCTGCTAGCTGGAACTTGCAACTTTCTGATCATGGTGCGCGGGCTACAACTGGTACCTACATTATAAATGATGTAGCCACACAGACATATATGTGGATCAATACTTCTGGAATGTACTGATTATTCTGAGGTAAATGCAATAAGTAAAAATGATTTCATACGTAATCATAAAACATGCATGCTAAATGTAAGTAGACTCACCAATAGGATGGAATAAACTAAAAGCTGAAAACATCGTAATTCATGAGTGACAAACATACCCTGAGAAGATAATGAATCTCTACACTTAGTTTTTGTAAAACTTTACTTTGATGACATAAGTAGAACTGAATCTGGGATATGGTAAAATATAGATACTGTATGAATAGTGGTTCTAAAACTATGTGATAGAGAGTGACATAAATCGAGGATCTAATACAAAATCACACTGAGCACGAATCAATAAACATACTAACTTATCTAATTAACTAAATGACTAATAGCTGAATGTTGGGCATGTAAGATTAAACTATACTAAGTTTGAATAACTGGACTGAGACTATAGAGTATTATGTATATGTGGTAAGAACTGACTGAGCAACATGAGGTAACTGAGCATGAATACGTGAAAACTATATTATATTAGAACATAATACTAAGAGTATAACATAATTCTAAAATAGTTTATAAATTGAAGTACTAAAATAATGATAACTGAATAGCTGATAACTGTACGCTATGGTCAAGCAAACTTGAAACTAAACTGATTTACTGATCTGATTACTGGACTGAGATTGTGACTGAAACTATAACTAAAAAGGCAACTGAGACTATAACTGAGACTATAATTGAGACTATAACTAAGACTGTAACTAAGTAACTAATAGCTATGATTACTGATTACTGAGTTACTGATAATTGGGTGACTTTTTCTGATAGTCCTGATTCTGTAAAACTATACTGAGTTCTATATTGAGCTGGGTGACTATTTCTGACAGTCCTAATTTTATAGAATTAGACCGAGTTCCATACTGAGTCTGAAGCTAAAACTGTAACTATACCTTTTACCCCATCTAGAAGGGTCTCAGTACCATGCCACGAGTAAAGACAAGTTGAAGAGTCACCCTTATCTGGTAGGTGCCCTGAATGAGAACTATGGTACCCTCAATTGGCAGGAAAAACACCTTATTAACCCTCAACTAGCAGGTTGATATCTCAACCTACACTGGCTACGTAGTTCTATAACTCAAGGGCTGCTACTAAGGATCACAACCTCTACTGGCTAGTGAGCCCGCATCTTTGGGTTCACTCGGTGCTGAATCCTACTCCCAACTAAATAGACATTGAACTTATCACTAAAATGTACTAAGCTGGACTGAGCTGTTAATGATTGTGTTAACTGACTGAACTGGACTGAGTTCACTGAGTTTTGTAACTGACAAAGTACTACTATTGTGACATTACTGAGAATATTTTGAAGCTACTATAATTCTAGGTAAACAACTAAATTTTTGGGAATTGAATACCCCTAGGACTCGATAACAATAACACCAAGACCATACAAAAGCTTTGAGGACATAATAAAATAGTCATTACTTAATGAAACCCATCACCTGGGCATTTCATCAAACACTTATTCATGGTTTAAACTAAGCACGGGGATAGTTTTTGACATGTAGCAATAGCATGAATTTAATATTAAAAGCACCAATTAAGGATTTCATAAGGGTCAATTCATCAAATACATGGGGATCATTAACTTGGACATGGAATATCTTAAACATGGAAGCATAGCATGACTACATAACTAAAATCATGAATTGAGGAATTCACATATAATTCGCTTGAAATGGGACATGGGTGTTTCATCAAAATATGTAAAGTTTATAGCTTGAACGTAAGAATGACTAAACATGAGTGAACAATAGATTTACATGGCAAAGTTCATAGCTTGGGGATTTATCTTAAAATTGACTTAACATGATATGGGAATTTCATCAAACATGTGGAAGGAATGAATTAAACATGGAAATATTGCTAAACATCGTGAAATTAGGTTTCATCATGGAATTTACTTGAATAAAGCATGGAAAATTTAAATTCATAGCATGAGGGATTTAAAATCTTGCATGGAATCACACATGGGCTGATTTGATTTAAAACCACCATGAAAACATGAAATTCAATCTTTCTTGAACATACACAATACCATAATAATGGAAAATTCAGTCTTTAATTGAAAGAAAAGAGTTTTTGGGCTCCATGGGTGAAAGAGGACCCATAGATGAACTCCCACATACCTTAAAGCTTTAATCTTGAAGGAAAAACACAATCTTGAAAGCATTCTTGAATTAGGAAACTTGAGTTTTTGCTTTTCTTGAATAAAAATTGATGAAGTTTTTGGTGTTCTTGAAGAGGCTAGGGTTTTTCTTTGAGATAAAAGATGAATAACAAAGTGTATAATCCTTTTAGGGGCTGAAATTAAGTATTATGGACGAATTTAGGAAAGAGAAAGTGACCAACGTGCCCCTAGACTCTTTATAAACTGAATTAGTGTGTGAAATAGTTCTGTAATGCGCTAGCCGATGCGTCACATCGCTATTGTGTCGGCTTACTGCCTAAAATGAAAAATTCCATAACTTTTTGCTCGGGTATCAGATTAAGATAAAATTGGTATCATTGGAAAGATAATTCAACTATCTATAATTTTGTGAGTCTTGAGCTGCAAAATTCTACATATATAAAAATTTATACACATTTAAAGTAGACTCTTGTAGAATTAAATGCCAAACTTTGGATGAATCAAAGGCTCTAAGCTCAACTTTGTTCTAAGTGATTCTTATGAACATTTTTCACCTCAAAAGCAAATCAAACATGACTATAAAGATCATGAAACTCATATTTGCATGGGAATCATTTAGATAACTGCTTATACATGTAGGAACGATGGTTTAAAGACTAGTCCGAAGATGTGAGGTATTACATTATCTCCCCCTTGGGAACATTCATCCTTGAATGAGACTGGTTAGATTGAGAGTACTTTATGAAGGTAACTGAGATCATATTCTAAACATGCGTGACTTAGAACATTGCTGCATAACTGATTCTAAAACATGATATATGAACTGAATATCATGAATTAAAATGATTTCTTGAATACGTACAATGATATGAGAATTATTATAAGGCTGAGATAGAAATGAGAGATTCAACTGATCAGTAACATTAATTCAAGGTGGATCCTATTTCATGAAGAAAAATTAAAGGTTTAGGACATGAATACTCGGGGTATTACAATACATCTCTCCTTGGGATATTTCGTACCCCGAATGATACAGACTTGGTTGAAATACAAAGAAAAGACTGAGATGGTGCATGGAACACTTACAAACTAAATCATGGCTGAACATCTGGAATATGAATTTGATACTTGATGCATGAACTGAACTTAATTTTATGACTTGCATAGTCGTGAATGAATTATCTCATGAATACGAAAGATGGGAAACCATAGGAACTTGTCTATCTGACTGCTAGACTAGATTGCTAGCTATATGGACTGAATTTTGCTAAAATCTTACACCCAACTATAAATTTCACTTGTACACTAACATGAAATTCAATCCTATCTTCATTATCACACATGAACTTGTAAGAAAACAACCACAAAAGCATCTTTCTTATTTTCTCTAAACCTCTATCCTTAAAACTTTTATGCACTAGCCCTAAAAAAACACACATAGAATTTTAACTAATCGTAACATAAGGAGAGGTCACTGAAAGTTAGAACATGAGGACTTGAAACATAAAAGAATAACTTTGACACTCAATTGAGACTTGAGGAATAAAGTATCAATGATAAGAATTCATCAAAGAGGTCTGAACTGAGGGCATACATAACATAAATTAAATTTTGCTGATCATTAGAGATGTAGAATAAGCAACTGGAAATGAACATACTGTAAGGCATGGTACATGAGTCATGAGTTGCATGACCTGAGTTTGGAGTTCATGATTTCATGGAACATAATTCATACCGTTGAGTGAACTAGAACTCCTCAAACTAGAAATTAAAAGAGTACATGGTTTTTCTATAAAGTGCATGAATATGAGCTGTAATGGTGGAGCTGATATGTTAGGCATGAATAGATATCATGATGGCTGAAAAACTTTAAACTGAGATAAGAATAGGTTGGGAATCATCCTCCCTTACTGCTTTTCTACACACACTGGCACTACTACTACAATCTGAGAGCCTAACTTGGTTACTTGTTCTATCATTTCCCCCTTAGCTTTAAGTCATCTTCTTAAGTCTGTGGCCACTTTACTAAACTCTAAAATGAACTGCAATCACTTTACTCTAGAGTCTGGGTGACTATTTCTGACAGTCTTGATTTTATAGAATTGGATTGAGTTCAATAATAAGTGTGAAGATTAAACTGGAACTATGGAAAGTAATCCTCTGACCGATATGCCCCTATCTGAATGGATTGGGGTATAACCTGTTACCCTAGCTGCAAGGGTGTCAGTACCATTCCATGGGTAAAGACAAGCTGAAGAGTCACCCTCATCTGGCAGATGTCCTAAATGAGAATGGTGGTACCCTTAATTGGCAGAAAAAACACCTTATCAACCCTCAACTGGCAGATTGATATCTCAACCTACACTGGATACGTAGTTCTGAAATGTAAGGAATTTTACTAAGGATCACACTCTATACTGGCAGGTGAGCCCCATCCTTGAGTTCACTCGATACTGAATCCTACTCCTACTAAATAGACACTGAACTGATCACTAAACTGTACTATGATGGACTAAACTGTAACTGATCATGTTAACTAACTAAACTAGACTAATTTCACTGAGTTCTTTAACTGACTAAGTACTACTGTTTGTAACATTACTGAAACTATTCTGAAGCTACTGTATTTCTAGGTTAATAGCTATATTTTTGGGAATTGAATACCCCTATGACTCGATAACAATAACACCAAGACCATACTAAAGCTTTGAGGACATAATAAAATAGTCATTATTTAAAGAAACCCATCACCTGGGCATTTCATCAAACACTTACGATTAATGGTTTAAACTAATCACGAGGATAGTTTTTGACATGTAGTAATAGCATGAATTCAATATTAAAATTGCCAATTAAGGTTTTAACATGGGAAAATTCATCAAACATGTAGGGATCATGAACTTGGATAGGTGAATATCTTAAACATAGGATCATAGCATGATTACATAACTAAAATCATGAATTGAGGAATTCACATGTAATTAGCTTGAAACAGGACATGGGTGTTTTATCAAAATATGTAAAGTTCATAGCTTGAACGTAAGAATGTCTAAACATGCGGGAACAATAGAGTTACATGGAAAAGTTCATAGCTTGGGGATTTATCTTGAAATTGACTTTACATGATATGGGAATTTCATCAAACATATGGAAGGCATGAATTTAAAACATGAAAATATTGCTAAACATCATGAATTTGTGTTCCATCATGGAATTTACTTGAATAAAGCATTGGAAATTTAAATTCATAGCATGAGGGATTTAAAATCTTACATGGAATCACACATGGACTGATTTGAATTAAAACCACCATGAAAACATGAAATTGAATCTTTCTTGAACATACACAATACCATAATAATGAAAAATTTATTCTTTAATTAAAAGAAAAGAGTTTTTGGGCTCCATGGGTGAAAAAGGACCCATGGATGAACTCCCACATACCTTAAAGCTTTAATATTGAAGGAGAAACACAATCTTGAAAGAATTCTTGAATTAGAAAACTTGAGTTCTTGCTTTTCTTGAAGAAAAATTGATGAAGTTCTTTGTGTTCTTGAAGGATCTAGGGTTTTTCTTTGAGAGGAAAGATGAATAATAAAGTGTATTATCCTTTTGGGGGCTGAAATTACGTGTTATGGGCGAATTTGGGTGAGGGAAAGTAATCAAAGTGCCCCTAGACCCTTTTGAAACTGAATTAGCATGTGAAACAATCCCGTAACATGCTGGCCAACACATCGCTATCGCGTCGGCTTACTGCCTCACACGAAAAATATCATAACTTTTTGCTGGGGTATCGATTTAAGTCAACATTGGTATCGTTGGAAAGATGATTCAATTATCCAAAATTTGTGAGTCTTGAGCTTAAAAAATCTATGTTATACTCTTTTAAATTAGTCCCTTGTAGAATCAAATACCAAACTTTGGACAAATCAAAGGCTTTAAGATTAACTTTGTTCTAAGTGATTCTTATGAACATTTTTCACCTTAAAAGCAAATCAAACATAAGGATAAAGATTATGAAACTCATATTTGTAAGGTAATCATTTAGATCATAGCTTAAACATGTAGGAACAATGGTTCAAAGAATATCCACGAGTATTATAGTTTGGCTAACCTTAGAGTTTGCATCTTAAAATCCGAGGATGGTAGTATGTTTGTTTAGGAGGTGGCGAAGTCATCCCTGGGTGCTGAGGCAAAGGATAAGAAAGTGTTAGATCCTATCTTAAAAAGGATCAAGGGTGAGGTAGGTGGGCAGAAAGTAATGGCTTTTAAGGTTAGTGGTGATAGCACCTTGCAGTAGCAAGGAAGATTGTGTATTCTAGATATGGATTTATTGCAAGAGAGGATCTTGACTGAGGTACATGAGTCATGCTACATTATTCATCCTAGTTTGATGAAAATGTATCATGACCTTAAGGAGATGTATTAGTGGAATAATATGAAGTGGGATGTGGCTAGTTTTATGGCTAAGTGCATGGTGTGCCAATAGGTGAAAGTTGAGCACATGAGGCCCAGTGGGTTATATCTATAGTTTGAGTTGCCTGTGTAGAAGTGGGAAGGAATCAACATGGATTTTGTTATCGGTCTTCCTCGGTCTCAGAATTAGTTCGATTGGATTTGGGTCATCGTGGATAGGATTACTAAGTCTGCTTGAGGATAAATTTTTCAGCAGAGAATTATATGAGGTTTTGTCTCCATGAGATTATGAAGTTGTATGGGGTACCTATTTCTATTATCTCGGATCATGGTACGCAGTTTTCAATGCACTTTTGGCAGTTGTTTCATAAAGATTTGGGGACCAAGGTGAGTCTTAGTACTACTTTCCACCTACAGTCGGATGGGCAAGCAGAAAGAACTATTCAGATATTATAATATATGCTTAGAGCTTGCGTGATTGACTATGGTTGTAGTTGGTTTGAGAATTTTCGTCTTATAGATTTTTCGTATAATAATAGCTACCACTCTAGCATTAGGATGTCTCCATTTGAGGCATTGTATGGTAAGATATGTAGTTCTCCTATTAGGTGGTTTGAGGTTAGTGAATCAAAGATGTTTGGTCTGAATTTGGTTCACCATGACATGGAGAAGGTGAAGGTAATTCGGAATAGGCTTAAAGCTACCCAAAGTCGCCAGAAGTCCTATGTATATATAAGGTGTATGAAGTTAGAGTTTGAGGTTGGGGATAGGGTATTCTTGAAGGTGTCTCCCATGAAAGAGGTGATGCAGTTTGGGAAAAATGGAATCTTAGTCCCCAGTATGTTGGTCCGTACTTGGTATTAAGAAAGGTTGGCAATGTTGTGTTTGAGTTGGAGTTGCCTTCTATTTTGAGCTTCATTCACCCGGTGTTCCATGTTTCTATATTGAGAAAGTGTGTGGGTGATCCATCACAAATTGTGCCTATCAAGGATATTGGTATTTCGAATTCCCTATTTTATAGAAAGGTCCCTATTGAAAACTTGGATTATTAGGTTTGTCAGTTACACACCAAGGACGTAACTTCGTTAAAGGTTCTATGAAGGAACTACAAGGTGGAAGAGGCTATATGGAAAGATAAAGAGGACATAAATTCCAAGTATCCATTCCTATTTCCTTTCCAAAAAATCTTGCGTAAGGTATGTGTTGATCTTAACATCTTTGTTAAAGGTAGATTGTGAATTCCTTAGTAATCTATTTTCTATCTTAAAGGTAAGAGTATTTATATTTGGGGGTTTAATCATGCTAGTCACTGCCTTGTCCCATCATTCGAGGATGAATGATCCAAGTGGATGAGAATTGAAACACCGTAGGTTTTGGCCCTTGAAAATTTCCTGAACTTTGAGCTCGCTGTCCAGCTGACGACTTAACTATACGAGTCTTAACTATACGAGTCGTATGGTTTGGGTAAGGTTCAGGTGACCCTAGTCGTTAGGTGTCCAGTGGGTGGTGGTTATGTTTCGTTCTTGGTAAGGACTTGGTGGTACGTATCGTTAGGGGTGGTGACGCACTGTTGGGACGATCCTTACTCAAACCAGTAACTAGTAACTTGACTCGACTCTGAGTATTAGTGACTCACTAAAAGCCATGAGGATAGGTTAGAGTTGTAGGGTTGTGTTGTATATTGTTCAATGTCCAATCCCCTTGGGTTATTTCATGGATACGACTAGACCATACGATTCGTATGGTCTGGTAGCATTTGGGATCATAGAGTTGTATGGTGGACAATGTATGGGTTTCCAACTTATTTACTTGGTGACGACTCAAGGGTATGAGTTGTATGTTGTGGTCACAAGTCACGGGGCCGACTCATAACCACCTGCGTCCTCTTTACAGTTTTAAGTTGGGGGCATTCTGGATATTTCGCCCTTTAACTCCCTTTGACACCACAACTTAAAACATCTTTTGGTACTTTATTAGAACATTATTCCCAATAAAACAATCTCAAATTCTCTCTCAAACTCTTTGTTTAAGCAAAAGCTAGGGTTTCATCAAAATAATCAATTAAGGCTTTCAAGGGTGGTTTCTCTCCGTACTTCTCGGTGCCAAAGGCATGTTACTCCTCCCTCATTGTTTTTTACTCAAGGCATATTTTATGATGCATAGTTTTCATGGCATTGTTATGGTTTTAAAATAAAGGTTGGGGGTTTTGGTTGATCATGGATGAATATTGACTCTCATGGTTTAATTATGGTTTTCCTTGTTTTAATTATGGTTTTGCACATGTGGGTGCATGAGAATTTTGATTTAATTCAGGGGTCATGGTTGAGCCCCAATATTGATGATTTTAGTTTTGATAATGGCATGCCCTAAACATAATGTGAAATTGCCAATGAGAATGATATTGTCACCAATTTAAAATTGTGTTTTTGAACTAAAGCTTTGGCATAACCATAGTAATAACAAATGAAGGACTTATAAAGGCTTTGATGGTCATAAATTGAATTGGATTTAAAACTTTGTGAGGTATGTGGGATTTGACACGATCTAAACCAGGGGCTTGTCGTAATAGGCATCTAGGACCAACAAGGACAAAAGACCACCCCATTTCCCAAACCAGTCAACCAAGTATGTACCCTGAGTCGGATGAATTCTGAGAATATAACAAGATAGTGTGTATAACAACACTAAGAATTTGGGATACGTTCACGATCGTGACCAACCCAACCAAGTTCGACCAGACCAATACTCGACCAAACAACCATAACATAAACCGTAGTAACAACCAAGTCCATAACCAAACCATTTCGTAATATAATAAGATACGATGGAACAATCATAAGTTTAGTCATATAGTATCAGCCCCAATACCTTTATCAATACTAAGGCTAACACCACTACCGACACCACCCATACCAACCCATAGCAGTTCTACAAAGCCTCTTTCCGAAAGTAAAACAATAACCGGTAGGGACATGCCCTCGACTATGGCCAAAACCGATGTCTAAAACTAAACCAATGAAAAACATAAGAATACAAAACAAGAAATAGAGCTTTCCAAAGTATGGAAGCTGAACACTTTAAGTTAGGACAAGCTATATCCTATGTCCAAGTCTACTGAGCCGGAGGTATAGTCTGACCAACACCTATATCTTATGGGGATACATAATAAAAGACAGTTAGTGGTTGGAGCGCTAGCATGTAACTCAAGGATAAGGATAAAATAGTGTCAATAGTTCCAAAACTAATCAGTCAATGTATATAACCAATGCACACACATATACATAGATATACCATGCCAGGATAGGGGAACAAGATTAGCATAAACTTTTGAAACCATTAACCTAGGTTGTCTAGCATGACCGTCCTAGACTAAGGAACCCACAGGCTATATGGGCCCATCTTTTCCCTAGCTGGAAGGTCCCTATATGTGTATCCATACGAATTAGAGAATATCCATAACCGTAATGCCTATATGGGGGAATCAAACCTCCCAAAATAATCAAGGTGACCTAAGCACCAATACATGTAGTAAGGGGGACTCGAACCTCCCATTTATAGATTCCTTTGGGGGACTCGAACCACCCAGTTATAAGATACCTGCACCGGCTAGCGCAATTTCTAGTGTTAGTCCTTAAGACTCCAATTTCGTGATCCTGCTGCATATCCTGCCATTAAGCCTAATTTAAAACCTTCATTCCACTTACACAACCAATAAGTCAATTGTTTACCAAATGCATTACGTTGGTATCGTCATACCAATACTACTTGTAAGTATACCACATGTCATTTTCATTATCAATAAATTAATAATTCCATTGACTTTGGAACTCAAACCCATTATCTAACAAAGACACTTATTCAATTCAATGTTTAGGGACTCGAACCCAATGTCTGGCAAAGATATAATTCAAGTGTATATTTAGGGATTCAAACCCATTTAGCAATTTAAACCACAAAGGTTACCATTTAGTTCATTACATGGACAATAAGTCCTTTACAAAACCATTTACCATCCATTCATAATCATTAGGCCAAACCTTAGTTCAAAACAACATTATCATGTCACTAGTTCATCCTTTTAGGCATTTTCACAAAAACTTTGAGGGCATGCATTTACCAAGACCAAAACTAAAGTAAAAACCATTCAATTTGGGTAAGCCTTGACCCAATTGTTAAACCACAATTACCAAGCACCCACATGTGAAAACAATTACCAAAATCATCCGTAAATATAATTTAAACAAAGAGTAAAGAATACTCAACAACATGCATCAAAACCCTCAACATTGGTTTTCAAAACCACCATTTAAGAACCATAATCAAGCTTTAAAACACATGAAATTTATGAAATAAGAATGAGTGAAGAGTCACATGCCTTATACAAAATGATCGACGGAAAGAACTTGAACCCTTTAGCCTCTAGATGAACACTTGTAGAAACCCTAGCCTCCAATCTCCAAGAGTAAGTTAGAGAGTATTTCTGGAGTGTTGAATCTTTGAATAGTGTGTTACGAGAGGCCACAACATTTTTTAATGCATAGGGACTTAAAGGTTTTGGGGGGGGGAAATATCTGGAATACCCCCAGCTTAAAAGCTGAAAATGAACTGGTAGGAGGGTACGACCGTACCCCCTTAACCGTACCCTAGAGTACGAGTGGTACCCTATCTCGTACCATAGGCCTCACCTTGGACACCCGTACTAGTCAACAATGGACCTCACATGACCAACCCATATCTTAACATACGAGCGGTACCCTATGACTCGTACCCTAACAAAATTCTTTAGGTTAAGTGTAGTGAATCATACGACCCAACTACACACAACTCGTACACTTTCATATGACTTGTATGATCCTAGTCGTAGCTTGGACAAAAACCAAATCCAAACTTACTGATAAACATACGAGAGAAGGACCCTAATCTGTACCCAAGCATACGACTGGTATACTCTAGCCGTACCCTGTCTAGAGACTCAAAAATTTAGGAAATTTTCCAAGGGTTAAAAGCCGGTATGTTTCAATCTCTCCCACATAGATTATTTATCCTCGAATGATAGGAAATATGGTAATGGCACGATTTAAACCCCCAAATATCTCTACTCTTACCTTTAAGACAGAAAGAAAAGATGCAAGGACTCAACATTCCCTTTTATAAACTTAGAAAATAAAGATGCAAGGAAATCAATCTTTCCTTTTAAAAAAACTCAGAAAATAAAGATGTGTTCAAGAAAACATACCTTCTACATGAATATCCGGAGAAGAAAACAAATGCGGATACTTGGACTTCATGTCCTCCTCTTTTTCCCAAGTAGCTTATTTCACCTTGTGGTTCCACCATAACACCTTAGCTGAAGCTACATCCTTTTTCCACAACCAATGAACCTGTCGTTCTAAGATCTCAATCGAAACTACCTCATTAGATAAGGAATTAAAGATATGCAACACTTTCGAAAGAATAACTGAAGAATGATCACCCACATATTTCAACAACATAGAAACATGGAAAATCGGATGAATGGAGCTCAAGTTAGATGGCAACTCCAAATTTATAAGCAGCATTACCAACCCTCTTTAATATCAAGTAGGGACCAACATACTGAGGACTTAACTTCCCCTTCTTACCAAACTACATTACTCCCTTCATGGTTGACACCTATAAGAATACCCAATTATCTACATTGAACTCTAAATCCCTAGTCCTCATATCCGCTTAGGACTTTTGGAGACTTTGAGCAACTTTTAATCTATCATGAATCACTTTCACTTTTTCCAAAGCTTGGAAAACCAAATCAGGGCCAAACAACTTACCTTCACCAACTTTATACCACCTGATAGAAGAATGACATCTCCTACCATACAGGCCTCAAAAGGAGTTATACCGATTCCAGAGTGATAACTATTATTATAAGCATATTCAATCAAAGTCAAATAGTCGAACCAATAACCTCTATAATAGATCACATAGGCAAGGGACATATCTTTTTATGTTTGAATAATCCTCTCCACTTGTCCATCCTACTGCGAGTGGAAAGCAATACTAAGGCACATCTTAGTTCCCAAACTCTTCTGAAATGACTTCTAAAAATAAGATGAGAATGGAGTACCACGATCCGAAATGATAGAAACCAAAGCACCATGCAATTTCACAATCTCCGTAAGATATAACTTAGCAAAATGCTCCACCGAAAAACTAGTCCCCACGGGCAAGAAGTGAGTGGACTCAGTCAATCTGTCCATAATAACTCAAATTAAAGCATATTGATTTCGAGACCGAGAAAGATCGGTAACGAAATCCATGTTAATCACTTCCCACTTCTACTCGGGCAACTCAATCTCTTGGTAAAGGCTACCGAGTCTCATGTGCTCAACTTTCACTTGTTTACACACTAAAAATCTAGCCATATAGTTAGCCACATCTCACTTCATATTGTTCCACCAAAAGAACTCCTTAAGATCACAATACATCTTGGTAGAATCAGAATGAATAGCATAACAAGATTCATGCGCTTCAGCTAAAATACTTTTCCTCAATCCATCGACATTGGGAACATATAACCTGCCTTGGTACCTAAAGATACCATCATCGTCAATCAAAAAGTCAACAACCTTCTATTGGCACACATTATTCTTAATCTTCATAAAATTAGGGTCCAACATTTGCTTTTCCTTTATCTCAACATCAACAGAAGACTGGGATACTTGATGCACAAATATTCCTCTATTCTTATAATTCGTGAGACGAACTCTAAGGCTAGTCAAATGGTGAATGTCCTTTACCAACTTCCACTTGACCTTATCCACATGATCTAGACTCCCCATGGATAACATGCGAAGAGCATCAGCAACTACATTAACCTTACATAGATAGTAGTGAAGACTCATATCGTAGTCCTTCAGCAACTCAAGCCACTTATTTTGCCTAAGATTTAACTCTCTCTGAGTGAACACATACTGTAGGCTTTTATGATCAAAGAAGATATCAACATGAACACCATAGATATAGTGACACCAAATTTTCAAAGCAAAAACCATCGCTAACAACTCTAGGTCATGAGTAGGGTAGTTCTTCTAATGAACCTTTAATTGCCTCGAAGAATAAGCCACCACCCTACCATGCAGCATCAACACACAACCCAGCCCATCATGAGAAGCATCACAATACACTATGAATCCATCATTACCCTATGACAGGGTCAAAACTGGAGCTGAAGTCAACTTGTCTTTCAACTTCTCAAATCTACCCTCACACGCATTCGACCATACGAACTTGACATTCTTCTAGGTCAACCTAGTCAATGGGGAAGCTATAGTCAATAAACCTTCCACAAATCTCCTATAGTAACCGGTTAAACCCAAAAAGCTTTAAATATCAGTTGGAGTCACAGGTTTAGGCCACTTTTTAACCATCATAACCTCTTGAGGATCTACTATAATTCCCTCACTAGAGATTACTTGACCAAGAAAAGTCACAGCCTTCAACCAAAACTCACACTTGGAAAACTTGGCATACAAACGCAAATCTTCCAAAGTCTACAACACTACACAGAGGTGATCAACATGATCCACCTCACTCTCAGAATAAACCAAGATGTCATCGATGAAGAAAATAACGAACAAGTCCATAAACTGACAAAAGACCCTATTTATCAAGTCCATAAACATTGTCGGAGCATTAGTCAACCCAAAGTACATAACTAGGAACTCATAGTGACCATGCCGAGTTTTGAAGTCCATCTTAGGGATACCCTAATCTTAAGCTGATGATAGCCCGACCTAAGATCAATCTTAGAGAAATACTTTACACCTTGAAGCTAATCAAACAAATCGTCGATCCTTAAAAGAGGATACTTATTCTTTATGGTCACTTTAGTCAACTAATGATAGCCGTGTACGTATGAAGGAAACCATCCTTCTTGCACACAAACAACATCGGAGCACCCTAAGGAGACACACTAGGATGGATAAAACCTTTATCTATGAGATCTTTAAGTTTTTCCTTAAGCTCCTTCAACTCAGTCGGAGCCATTCTATATGGGGAACAGAAATAAAATGAGTGTCCACAACAAGATCAATCCCAAATTCAATTTCCCTATCGGGAGGAACATCAAGAAGATTATTAGGGAAAACCTCAGAAAAAGCATTAACCATAAGGACGGATTCTAGAGAAGGACCTTCTGAGTTAGAATCTTTAACTCAAACCAAATAATACAAAAACCCCTTTGGAGATCATCCTCTGATATCTAAGATATGAGATAAACCTCTCCTTAGGCACTAGAGAACCCCCTTCCCATATAATGACCAAATCATTAGGGAATTTAAACATAGCCTTACATGTCCGACAATCTAAGAAAGTATAACACGAATGCAACTAATCCATCCCTAAAATGATATCAAAGTCAACCATATCTAACTTTATCAAATCCACAAGAGTTTCTCTACCACTAATAGATACCACATACCTACTATAGACTCTTTTAGAAATAACAGAGTCACTAATCGAGGAAGACATAGAGAAAGAATCAGAAATAAATTCTGGATTGAAACCAAAATGTACAACCATAAATAAAGTCACATAAAAAAGAGTGGACCCTAGATCAAGTAAGTAATACACATCACAGGAGAAAAGTTTCAATATACCAGTCACTACATTAGGAGATGCCTCAAAATCCTGGCGAGATATAAGATCATATAATCGATACCGGCTAGTACTGGTACCAAAACCAGAAATAGATGTAAATGCAGTACACTTTAGTGCAGGAGCAAATAAAGAATCCACAGTAGCCGTACTAGCCCCAAAAGTCATCCTAGCACTACAGCCACACTGTATGTTGACCATAGTAAAAACACATGTTCTTTCTTTCCTCACAAAACCCATAGTGTGAATGCCCATAAAATCTACAAGGTGGGTGGGATGGAGCTAACTGAGCCCCACTAGCCTGAGATTGGGCACCCTATGTCCGGGACCCACCATCATACTAAGATCAAGGATTACCCGAAGACTTTAGGTAAGGAGAACTTGCTATAGAGAAGGAACCAGAGCCCCCACTTCTTCTTTGGCCACTTACCACCAACTCCACAACTCTGTTCAGAAGGCCTAAACTTCTTTCCCTACCTCTCACCATACTCAGACTGCTTTCTTTTCTCTTTATCTACTTGTTGCATAAACGTAACCAATCTAGAAATATCCATGGCCTTGATTAGCAAGGCAGCCTTTCTCTCAAGGATCAACTCCCGCGACAACCTAAAAGCAAACTTACGTATCCTAGCCCTCATATCGGACATCATCTCTGAAGCATACCAAGACAGCTGCTAAAATTTCAAGGCATACTCCTTGACAGACATCTTTGCTTGCCTTAGATTCACAAATTTCTCCATTTTTACTTCCCTTAACTCTTAAGGAAATAAGCGGTCCAAGAAGGCACTAGAAAAGTCATCCCTCAATGTAGAGTCAATACCATCACCCCTACATTATTCCCACTCCCCATACCATTAGTGTGCCATGTCTTTCAACTGGTAGAAGGCCAACTCCATGCCTTCCAACTCAGTAGCATGTATGATACAAGAATCTTCTCCATCTCATTAATAAAAGCTTAAGGATCCTCCTCAACCTTTAAACCCTTAAACATATGAGAATTTACTTTATGAATTGGACAACCCTTATTGCCTCAGATAATGGAGTTCTCGAAATACCATGCTCTGATTGAGAAGCTACCAACTGAGTCAATAAGTTGATGGAGCGACGAAACTCAGCATTAGTAGCCTCTCCTTGAGGTGACTGGGAAAGATTAATAAGGAAAGGTAGAACCCTATGAGGATAGCCAGATACAATGACCCTTGCCCTGTTATGGACTTCAAGAGTTGGACAAACTTCGTCCATATTATCCTCAGGTAGGACAGATGAGTTTTGGTGAGCTTCAGATCTTCTTAGATGCACAACCTGAAAGACAACCAAATGAAAATTAGTAAAATCCATGACCTTAGGCTCTATATCTTGAAATGAGACAACAAGAAAGTAGAACATTCCTAAATGCATTGTAGCCTCTCCCTCATGAGTGTGGTACGCTACACACCCTTGAAAGAGAATCTACTCGACACAGCTTTATGGACTCCCATCCGATCATGAACCTAATGCTTTGATACCATCTTGACATAATCCGAACTAGGGCCGTATCGTAATAGGCATCTCAAGCCCAATAAGGATCGAAAACCACCCCATTTTCCAAACCAATCAATAAAGTATGTACCGTGATTCAGATGAATTCTGAGCACAAAAAATATAGTGTGTCTAACAATACTAAAACTCTGGGATAAGTTCACGATCGGGACCAACCCAATCGAGTTCGACTCTACCAATGCCCGACTAAATAACCATAACCAAAACACTAGTAACAACCAAGTCCATAACCAAACCATTCCATAACATAATAAGATAGGATGGAACAATAATAAATTCAGTAATATTAAAGCTCACTACTTCAAGTTAGCACAAGATGTATTTGAAGTCCAAGTCTACTAAGCCGGAGGTGTAGTGTGACCAACACCTTCATCGTGTGGGGATAAAGCATCAAAGATGGTTAGTAGTTAGAGTGCTAGCATGTAACTCAAGGATAAGTAAAAAATACTGCCAACAGTTCCAAAACTAATCAATTAATGTATATAACCAATGCACACAAATATATAGATATACCATGCCGGGAAAAGGAAAAAGATTAGCATGACTATTTGAAACCATTAAACTAGGTTGTATAGCATGACCATCCTAGAACAAGGCACTCAGGGCTATATAGGCCCAGCTCTTTCCTAGCTGGAAGGGCCTAGTACGTGTAGTTTCACAAACCAGAGAATATCCATAACTATAATGTCTATATGAGGGACTCAAACCTCCCAGCATAATCAAGGTGACCTAAGCACCAATACATGTAGTAAGGGGGACTCTAACCTCCCATTTATAGATTTATTTAGAGGACTCAAACCACACTGTCAAAAGACACCCACATCGGCTGGCGTGGTTTCTAGTGTTAGTCCTTCAAACTCCACTTTCACGGTTCAGCTACACATCCTACCATAATCCCAATTAAAAACTATCATTCCACATACACAACCAATAAGTCAATTACTTACCAAAAGCATTATGTTTGTATTGTCATTCCAATACTACTTGCAAGTATACCATATGCCATTATCATTATTAATTAATTAATCATTCAATTGACTTTGGGAACTGAACCCATCGTCTAACAAATACACTTGTTTAATTCATTATTTAGGGACTCAAACCCATTGTCTAGCAAAGACATAATTCAAGTGTATATTTAGGGATTCAAACCCATTTAGCAATTTGCTAGACATAATTCAAGTGTATATTTAGGGATTCAAACCCATTTAGCAATTTAAACCACCAAGGTTACCATTTAGTTCATTACATGGCCAAAAAGTCCTTTACAAAACCATTTACTAACCATTCATATTCATTAGGCCAGGCCTTAGTTCAAAACAGCATTATAATATGACTAGTTCATCCTTTTAGGCATTTTCACAAACACTTTGAGGGCATGCATTTACCAAGACCAAAACTAAAGTAAAAGCCATTCAATTTAGGGTAAGCCATGACACAATTGTTAAACCACAATTACCAAGCACCCACATGTGCAAATGATTACCAAAATCATGCATAAATACTATTTAAACCAAGAGTAAATAATACTCAACAAGATGCATTAAAACCCTTAACATTGGTTTTCAAAAACCACCATTTAAGAATCATAATAAAGCTTTAAAACTCATGAATTTTATGATCTAACAATGAGGAAATATACACATGCCTTATACAAGATGATTCATAGAAAGAACATGACCCCTTTAGCCTCTAGATGAACATTTGTAGAAACCCTAGCCTCCAATCTCCAAGAGTAAGTTAGAGAGTATTTTTGGAGTGTTTAATATTTCAATAGTGTGTTATGAGGGGACAAAACATGTTAAAATTTAGGGACTTAAAGGTTTTAGGGTGGAAAATATCTGGAATACCCCCAGCTTAAAAGATGAAAAATAACTCGCAGGAGGGTATGACCGTACCCCCTTAATCGTACCCTAGGGTATGAGTGGTACCTTGTATCATACCCTAAGCCTTACCTTAGAACCCTAAACTAGTCAACATAAGACCCCACATGACCAAATCGTATCTTAATATACGAGTGGTACCCTATGACTCATAACCCTAATAGAATCCTCTAGGCCAAGTGTAGAGCATCATATGACCCAATCACATACGACTCAAACACTATCATATGACTTGTATGATCCTGGTCGTACCTTGGAAAGTAACCAAATATAAACTCACTGATAAATATACGAGTGAGGGACCCTAATCCGTACCTAAGCATACGATTGGTATACTCTAACCGTACTCTGTCCAGAGACTCAAAAACTCAAGAATTTTTCTTAAGTATATTTCTCCCGAAAATTAATTTTATCCATTTACCCCACTTTACCATACACCTCACCCCTATATAATAACTTTTACACAAAAAGACAAAATAACCAATTCATAATAAAATAACAACTTCCCCAATAAAATATTGACAACACACCATCCCTTATACCCACGTATCCCCCTCCTAGAGGCCTTCCCTTTCATGTTTTTCCCTTAATAGAATTTATGCAATATGCACATACTCCCTAATTTTCGTTCACAACAATAATAACTACCCACTATAAAAAATTCACATGACTCATAAGTTTTATTTTTTTATAGAATAATATGCACATACACTCACATACACATACAACATATAAAAGAGAGGGAGAGAAAGAGCAATAAAGAAATTATTGCATTAATATTGAGAACACACACATAGAGAGAGTCGAGTGATAGAGATATTAGGCGAGAGATAACAGGGAAAGAGAGGAGAATATTAAGAGAAATAAAAGGTTGGTCGAAAAGGGAGTGAACAAAAACTAATGAATTTCAAATTTTTTGGCAAATTATTTGCCAGAATCATCCATCCCTCGCTGGATTCAGTCACCACAGACCCAAAATCAAAACCCACTGAGCAACAACCACAAAATACCGACCAAATTTTCCCTATCCTTCACCATCCCTATCACCGTCAACCTTGTCAGCGAAGCTCACTGGAGTTCTCACTCGGTAATTTTTACATCGGTGACTAACATCCCCAAAACACAATAAATTCAGCATCCAAACCCACCATAAAATAACTAAAAATACCTGTAACATACGACATTCGTGTGGGTCTTTAATATTTTTGGATTTTGGTTCTATTTTGGACGAAAAATAGCAAAGGGGTATATCGAGATTGGTTTGTTTATATTGAGATTTGACTCGAGGTCTTTGGATGCAGATTTCATCTTTTCATTCGAATAATATTTGAGTTTGAAAGATTCAAATTGAGATCTAATTCTACTCTTTGCATCTTTTTATTTCATTATTGATGATATTTGGTGCATTGCATTGAACATTATTGGTTGATCTCTGTTGGTGATGAATAATTGCTTGTGTTTATGCGTTGTTGATTTACTAGATTATGGATTGTGATGAAATGATATCTCATTTAGAAATTAAAATCATAGTTCTTGGAAATAAATTTTGGGGAAAAGGGATTGGCATTGATAAAAGTGAATGTGGATTTGTTTTGATTCATTGTTAGTGGTTTAATTTGGAGAATGTAAACATTGATGTCGTTGAATGAAATAGTATCATGATTGGTCAAAATTGATAGGCAAATGATAGGATGGGTAGGAAAATTTAGGAATTATGAATTGTTGAATATTTGGATGTTTTATTGAATGGTTTCTATTTTATCGCACGGAATTTAAATTGTATTCATTTTTTAGGGAATGCCCCGATGCACATTATACTTACTCACTGGAGAATGCTCCAAAGTATCATGTACGTAAAGGAGGCTCATTATCAAGGCCCAATGTATCGGGTAAAGCATAGCTAGAGTAATTACAAAAGTTTAGATTTTTATTTTGATTTGTAATAAATTGGATGGGACACTATTTTTGAAGTTTTCATTGTTTTGGTTGTTTGTTTTCTCATTTATGTGTTTTGTTGGTTTATACATTTCATAGTGTCATACAAGACAATATACTCCACGAAGCGACCATGGTTGAACCACGGAACCGAGGGTGGATAACACCTTCCCCTCAGTCATTAGAATTCCTTAATCGGAATCTCTATTCATGAACTAGTTTAAAGAGTAAAATCATTTTGAAAAAGAATTTTCAAAGGTGACTTGGAACACTCGATTTATGCCAAGTAGCGATCTGAGTTTATTTGTAAAAAATCCTTTTCGTAATAATTTTTATTTTTAGTCACTTTAATAATGAAACCCTTTTTGAACTTAAAATCAATATCTTTTTGGAGGTAATAAAAGGGGGTGTGACAGCTCTGGCGACTCTGCTGGGGGATTTTTAGAATTTGAGCTTATTTTTTAGTTGTATTAACTTAGTGTAACATAATGTTGTATAGACACTTTATTTGTGTTATTGATTTATCATTCTTAGATGACTACGTACTCTTTCTTTAAAGTTTTATTTATGTGTTATCTCTTTATATATGTCATCATATGCATAATCAGAGTCATTTCTTTCGCAACAAGTTTCGGAGTACATGCCGGGTACACGGACTCAAATTGAGTCACCTTTATTTTAGGAGAGCAATCTGTTGGATGTATGAAGTAGGCGAAAAGAAATCATAGCCACTATCGACCATATGCTCACCCGAACAACCTTGTTAATGAACCCCAACCTAGGTCAACCTTTAGGTCATGTTTATTTGCATCATATTGAGACTTAGCGGGATTCGCTTGGTTCTTTGAAGGAGACTCGCCTCAGAGGCATCCCTATGTACTAACTAGTGTATCTTTGAGGATAGCAGAGTCATTTAACAGACTGATTTGGAAAAAAAACATATGCTAGAATTAAAGCAAAGTGTGTTTGAAAAAAATGAGTCAAAAGAGAGTTTCGTAATTTTTTTAGAGCTCTTTACAACTTTTGTTTTCCACAATTCAAACAAAAAATTACCTTTTGCACTCATTTCTCAAAAAAAGACATCAAAAAGATTTTTTTTATTTCCTTTAGCAAGCATTCATAATTCCAAAATTTCAAAAAAAAAATTTCAATAGAAGCTTTTATAAAAGAAAAATTCAAAAAAAAGGTAGAAGTTTTGTACATTTCAAATGACGAAAATACCAAAAAGATTTTTCTTTTATAGTGTTGGTGTCATTTTTATGCGAAATGTCAAATTGAAAATTCAAAAAATATTTTTTTAACCTTTTTCATCATCTGTCTTTGGTTGAGTCTCTCAAGTCAAGGTTTAGTAATTTATTTAATCCTTAATTATCCAATCTGGATGAACTACGCATACCTATTTCTCCTCTATCGGGAGTGAGATACGTAGGCAACCCTTCTGGGGTTCGATGAGCTCATTTAAAAAATTCAAAAAGATTTTCTTCGTGCTGAATTTAGAGTAGGAATTTTATATATGCCTTGAAATGAAAAATACAAAAAGATTTTCTTTAATAATCTTAGGTTTAATTTTGTGATGAAATAAAAAATTAAAAATCAAAAAAAAATTGTCAGCATCTTTCGAAAATAATGAAAATAGAAAAAGAAGAAAAAAGATTTTCTCTTCATTTTTGATTAGTCGTACGCACGTGCTGCTTCATCTGAAAAATACAAAAAGATTTTTCCTTTGATAATTTTAGGCTTCATTTTTGTATGAGTTTCAAAATCAAAATTTTTAAAAAAAATTGTATAAATATCTTCTAAAAAAAAAAAAAAGAATTCATTTGGTAATAGATTAGTCAAGTCATGCATTTCTCCATTAAAAAAATACAAAAAAAAAAATTCTTGGTAATCACAGGTTTTATTTTTCATAGGGGATTTAAACCTGAAAAATTCAAAAAGATTTTCGTTATTTCTTTTGTCAATTTGTTATTTTCTTTTCTTTTAAAGTTTCAAGAAAAAGAAAAAAAGAGAATTTAATTGGCCATTTTATGGCCAATCTTCACTAACTACGCACACCAGATTCCCCTCTCTTAGGGGTGAGATACATAGGCACCCTTCTTGTGTTCGGTGATCTTTTCAAAAAAAAAAAGAGAAAAGATTTTGAGAAAGTGTTAAACTCTAATGCATTTATTATCTCTTGTTCATCTAGTTTAAGGTGGTTGGTTTGTGGCATTCTGGCTGGTCCTCCACATCACACCAAGTCTAAGAAAGAGTTAGTCATATCCAATAAGGATATAGAGAGTGACATGTTGGATCAGACCAAGAGTTGGGAAAATGAGAGTTTAAAGCAAGAGATTTTGAGACTAAGACAATAAATGATAGAAACATACCGAGTTTGGGCAAGTGGGTTACCTCATCTTCCATTTCCCACAATTGATTCTACAAATACCTTGAGTTTTCTACCAAAATCGCAAAGTCAGTTTCCTACTGTTGTTGCTGCACCAGAACATGCCTCAAAATTTATTCCACATCAACTACATCCTATTATTTCCACTGCTCTTTCTATAGCTCCTTAGTTTAAGCCTACTACATTCACAATACCACATATCGTCTGAGATTTTGTTACTCAATCCTTTACTGAGGCTTCTAATGTTGGGTGTATTTATGCATTCTAGTGTTACTTTTCTAGCTTATTTAGCCTTGTTTTGAGGGCAATTCATGAGCTTTATGTGTGATAATGATATAAATGAGAATCTAAGTCTTCAAGTGTGTAATTATAATGTTTAAAGGTATTTTCAAATAAATTTTGGTTTAAATGGATCATTTAGAGTTCAATCGAGGAAAGTAGTGTTCCTAGCTTGAGCTAGGTGCTTGTCTAGTCTCTCGATGGATTCTAATGTGTTAAATGACTTCCAAATGATTTAATAGTGTATTTATATATGGAAAAAATTTTGTATAATGTGAAAGGGTCAATTGTATCAAGCCAAGAGTCAAAATAATAAGTTAAAGATAAAAGTGAATGAAGCCTAGTCTTAGCGCGAGTTTCTAGTTCACCGTCTTAAATGTTGTGCTATTTTGAATTCTAAATTGTTGTTTTTTATGATATAGGATGATTGTTTAATGGATTATGATGATATATTAAGGATATACAAGATTTAAATCAAGTGGAAACAACTCAAAAAGGTTTGGAATAGATTAATAGAAGCACAATACACAACTTGGACTCAAGTTGGACACCTAGAATGTCCAGGGCGAGTGAGGGCGTGTGGAAAGTCCTCTTGGCTTGTGATACACACCAAAATATTTAGAAGTCACCCAAAACAGTGTTTCCCCATAATTTTCCCATGACATGGAACCCGCAATGCCCCTTCCGAGCGATGCAATGGTGCCCGTGGCGCCCCCTCTACTCCTGGACTGAAATTCAACTTCAAATCCAAATCCTACATGGATAAGTCTTGGATAACTATATATACACACCTTGTACACATTTTTGAGACACTTTTGGACGTCCTTGGACAATTAGAGGTTTCTTTACACGTTCTTTAGGGTTTTATTATCTAAACTTTAGTTTCTTTCATGGTTTGTATCATCAATCCAAGAAATTGGATGATGAATATTTCCATTAAAGGCTAAAACTCCCTTTCCGGGGTTAAGTCTAAGATCATGACTACTTTCGTTTTGAATTAATTTCATTTAATTGCTTATCATTATGGTTGTTTGTTTATTCTTGATTTAATTATTTTGAGGATTGATCACCCTTAGAATACATGTATTATCGATCTTATGATCTCGGGATAGGGAATAGGGAGATAGAACGTAGGAATAAATGAAGTATATTTCTTATTTCTTTATAAAATAAGGAATTTGAATTAGTATCTAGGACAGGAATGTACTTAGAAACCTTACTTGATTCACCAGTAGAATGATAGCTTAAATAACCTAATTGGATTATTACATCCCCGCTCAATGATGTAGTTGTAAGGTTCAACATAGGAAAAGGATTAGAGGTTAGGAAACCATGATCATGCAATTAACCCTTTGACTCAACAACTAAGATAAGCAAGTTAACGAATAAAGTTAAATAACGTAGTATGATTGTTCGTAAGCCTCAACCCTGGGCTTCTATCCATTGACTATCCTACGTCATTAGTTTTTCGTATTAGTTTAGTTTCTTTTTAGTTTACAATTCTAAAACTTCTTGTTTACTTTTTCTCAATCGTTAAAATAGAATTGGATAGATATTTAACACAAGTTCCTGTGGGATTGATACTTAGGTTTCATTAGGTTACTTTCTACTTGATAAGACCATGTACACTTCCGTGTGCGCTTGGGCATCGTTAGCTTCCACAATGGCTATCCGTCCAATGATTGTGCTTCCCTATGCTGCTATTGAACCCATGTTCAATACTCTTGATAATCATTGATGTACTCCTGAGTTTACTTTTAAGTTAACTAGATCACCAAATTTTCTTAACAAGAAGCCTAGCATTCCAAAAGAGTCAGATGAAATGGTTGGGAAAATAAAGAGTGCAAAAAATACTATGAACAGTTCCTTAGGACTTGCGGGTAAAGAAGATGTTTCATAAAAAGACTGGGATATGTATTCAAGTGTTAACCTTCCCCCAAACTTTGGGTATCAAAGCTTGGAGGGAAGAAGAATGAGATTGGGATGGTATTGTAATCAAGTAAGGGATACTGGAGGGAAGAAAAATGAGAAAGATGCACCTACTATTGTAGTTGGACAACGGGAACATTCGAGAATACCACGTCATCATTACCCTTAATCTCAAGCCCAAGCTCTATATAATCACTCCCAAATTCCATTATACTCTATTTTCCTACCTCCATATCCAGTATATAGCATACAACCATATGTCATCCCCTTTCTTGCTCACAATGGCGCGTACTAACTCCTCAGAGTCATCCTCCAACTCCTCAGAGTCATCCTCTAACTCCATAAAAATATCAAAGTCCTTTTAGGCCAGATGTTCGATCCAAGTCAAATAATGAAAAGAGCCAGAAGCCTAGGGGTAGTTTTACGCTAATTGTAGAATCGTATACCAATCTGTTCTAGAGATCAGCATAATGGGGCATGATCACTCCTCTCTTTGGGTATACTCCTGACCTGCATTCAAAAATTTTTTATCCTAATTTATGATATGCATATCATTCTAATGTTCAGGGTCACAGTATTGAAAATTTTCGTTCATTAAAAAAAGAAATAGAAAAGATGATTCAAGATAAATTTATTATGGTGTACAATATTGATAGTGGTGAAAGCTCTAGTCATGGTGATGGGTAAATCAGTGGCTAAGATATCAAGCTCAGTAATTAGAAATTCACTCCTGTCCTTACCAGGATGGATTATTGGTAGTTGTTTTATTTTCCTTTTTATTTTTCAAATTATCTCAGGGTTGTAGTTTGGAATGTATCTTGTTTTGTTTCTCTGTTGTCTTTGTTTAAACCCTTCTATCTTTTCTTTCAATGAAATATGGTGTCCCTTATTGTTTTGTCTTTTTTACAGAACACATTTTATGTAGGTTCTAGTGATATGACATGTTTGCAAAATTTTCAATCAGATCTTAAGATTCAATTTAATCATGAAACTTGAATCAGAGGGGTAAGTTAGAAAAAAAAAACATCTTAGAAAATAGGTAGAGTGTTGAGACATTTGGTGATCAAGCTGAAGCCTTTTTATAAAATTAAAGCAGTTATTTGAGAATCACAAGAATAACTTGGTCATTAATTGAAAGGCATATCAAGAGGAACAAATAGAAAATCAGCTCCACGGAAGAATAGGTCATTCAATTTGAGGAATGTACAACAAAGGTGGAGTTGTATGTTGTACAAGTACAGAAGAAGTAGTGACGCACAAGCTCAGTTAGATTTAGTGTTATATAAAATATCACAAATGAGCTTTATCTCCTACTTTCATATTGCATTCTATGTTCTTGCATTTTAAGGATTGATATGACGAAGGCATTTTATTCTTCTATCCAAACATAGTGTCATCCTATGTTTACCCCGTTTGAGATTTAGTTCTATTTTTCTTTCATATCCTTCTTTTGGAATAAAGATAGAGTCAACAAAGTTTTAAAGAAAAGTGTCGAGCAAAATGATAGAGTCAAGAGTTAGAAAGGTTTCAAAAAAAAGAAAAAAATGTGTCAAAGAGAATGAAAAGAGATGAGTGTCAAGGAAAATTGAGTCAGGAAAGTTTCAAAGAGAAAAAGAGTCAATAAAGGGAAAAAGGGAGAAAAGAAATTAGAATCAAGCAAAAAAACAAGTTGTCAAAACTATGTTTTACCTGATCCTTCTCTTTCGGGGGTAAGATACGTAGGGTTTGGTCCAACCAAATAAACAATTTAGAATTACCCAGTCAAAAGAAATTAGGGCATGAGTTAATCTTCACTGTTTGAGTCAATTCCGAAAGTTATAAGTGTCACCCCACTCCAAGTGTCATTTGGGCCTCATACCATCCCTTCTTTCTAACCTATCTAAAATCCAAGTTACAACCAAAGAAAGACCTTACTTTGAGAATGTCAAGGCTAAGTATGCAATGGATATGATGAGGCATTTGGTACTACTTGTCATTCATAGCATAAGAAATCAGGAGAGAAATAAAAATGAGAAAGTCTTGTTAGTAAAAAAACCCCACGAACACCGTAAGCGGTATGAGTTAAGGAAATATTAATAGGAGAGGCTTGTTGGACAAAACCCTTCAAGGTGTAACCAGTCGAATGAGGTCTATAAGTGCAATTGAGCAAAGGAAGCAACTCAGTTTTAGGGCCATAACTCAATAACAATTGGTGGAAAGTTTGGATGAAAAGATCAGGCATCTTAATCCAAAAAGCTTGGCATAATCATTAGAGTTGATTGTCATTTTCAAATAAATTTTTCTTTTCTTGAATTTTAAAAAGGGACAAGCATTGTCTTTTTTTCTTCTCTATATTTCTATTTTTGTCCTTTTGAGTCTATCATTTGAACAGAAAATCTTTTTTTTATTGTCTTTGAGTCAAGTCCATGTAAAAACAAGTGAGAAAGGATTTCAAAAATTTCTACCAACTTCTTCAATTTCAAAAAGCAAGACAAAAGGAGCGCGCATGAATGATTGTAAGCCAAAACAATATAAGCACAAAGTTTTGTCAGAAGACAAGTTTAGGGAATTGAAGAAATACCAAAGTTCGAAGGATTCATCTGAGAGACATAACAAAATAAAAATATTGTGTTTATTTTAGAGTCACTTTTAATAATCTGAGTTTAGGTCAAGGGTGCAACAAGTCGATGACATACACCATTAGATAAAAGAAAAACTAAATAGGATAAGTACAAGAGAAATCGCCTCAAAATCCAAAGCCACAAGTCAACCACCATGTTTTAAACTCACAAGTTTTCTTTGTATAAACAGGAACTCTAGCTACCTTCAAATTGAAGGCTTCAAAGCGTAAATATCCAGAGATGCAATTCCTTATTTCTACAAATACAATAGGCAGTGTTGTTGTACAGTTTGGTAATCACAATTATGGTAAAACTCATCATCTTGAACCCCTAAGAAACACACTCTTTAATTTGGGTTTTTCATGTCTCATGTCTAGGAGATGCACTTCCTAATGTGAGTTGTTAATCCTAAAGATGCACTTTTAGTTAGAATCTCTCACTTTTAATCTTAAGAGACAGACTAGTTGGTTTTAGTCATTCAATTTTATCTTTAAGAGGTGTATTTATATATTAGAGTCTTAATTTGTCTTTGCATTTTGTATTTTTTCAAGTAGTTGTGATTGGGTATGACACCCGCAAAATTTGGTGATCATTAACTAAAGATAAAAGTTATATTCTTGTTATTTGGAACTTCACTTCAGTGATCCTACTAGAAAATGAGACTTTACTTTTATGGAAAATAAAATCTTTCTTTATCATAATCTTTGTTTGGGATAATTTTCATTCCAGTTTTGATTTTGATTTCAAGAGCCCGCCTGGAGAACAGGGTCATGAAATTACAAGCTGGGAGCTTGCCCGGAGAATAGAGTGAGGAAATTACAAGTCGAGAGCCCACCCAGAGAATAGGGTGATGAAATTGAAAGTCGGGATCTCACCTAGAGAATAGGGTGATGAAATTGCAAGTCGGGAACCCGCCCGGAGAATAGCATGATGAAATTGAAAGTCGAGAACCCGCCCGAAGAATAGGGTGATAAAATTGAAAGTTAGGAGCCTGTCCGAAGAATAGGGTGATAAAATTGCAAGTTGGGAGCCCTGCTAGAGAATAGGGGGATGAAATTGCAAGTCAAGAGCCCACATAGAGAATAGGGTGATGAAATTGCAAGTCGGGAGCACTCTTGGAGAACAGGATGATGAAATTACAAGTAGAGAGCCTTCCTAAAGAACAGGGTAATAAATTGCATTTTGGGAGCTCACCTCGAGAACAGGATAATGAAATTGCAAGTTGAGAGCCCGCCTGGAGAATAAGGTGGTGAAATTAAAAGTCGGGAGCCTAACCGAAGAATAGGGTAATGAAATTACAAGTTGAGAAATTGCCTGGAGAACATGGTGATGAAATTGTAAGTCGGAAGACCTCCTAGAGAATAAGGTGATGAAATTAAAAGTTGGAAGCTCGCCAGGAGAACAAGGTGATCAAATTGCAAGTTAGGAGCCTACCCAGAGAACAAGGTGAAGAAATCACAAGTCGAATACCACCCAAAGAATAGGGTGATGAATCGCAAGTCTAGAGCTCAATCAGAGAATAAAGTGATGATATTGAAAGTCAAGCAAAAGGGTGATAAGATTAAAAGTCAACAGATTTGAAAAAAAAGCAAGTCAGGATCTCACCTGGAAAATATGGTGAAGAAATTGAAAGTCAAACAACAAGATAAAGAAATTGAAAGCCAAGCCACAAGTTGAAGAAATTACAAGTCAGGAGCCCACCTGGAGAATAGGGTAAAGATTTTCAAACTCAGGTTCACATTAAGAAATACCACTTATAGAACATGGTCAATTTTGAGTTTATCTCCAACACTAAATTTTGTATGGAGAAAGTATCTATTCTCAAAGTTCAATCCAAAGAAGACCAGATATTTTATCACTTTTGAAAGCATTGAAAACTCAAGTCAAGAGTCAAGAGAAGCTGCATAGATAGGATTTTTTGTAATTTGATTTATCTTGATAACTTATAAGTTTTATTTTTTATATAATAACAGAGTTGTGGATTGAAACCTCGACAAGACCTCACTCGACTCTTTAAATCAGTATAGTTCCTCTCTTCGTCAATCTTGAAACTACATGTGACCTGACTCTCACATAACTTGAGATAGGTAGGATGCCCAAAATCAAGACTCGATTACACTCTGGCCTTTTATTTCTTCCTTTTGAATAATGGCAGGATCAAAATTTATCTTGTTGTCAACTTCTTTGTCTGCAAACATTTTGTGTTTACAAACAAAGAGGGATATGATGTAGGCACATAATTTTGCCCCTCCCGAAAGTCAATTTTATCCATTTACCCACCTTATCGTACACCCCACCCCTATTTAATAACTTTTCCACAAAAAGATAAAATAAACAATTCATAACAAAATTAAAACTTCCCTAATAAAATATTGATAACACACCATCGATTATACCTATGTATCCCCCCAGGCCTCCTCCTTCACATTTTCCCCTCCCCTTAACAGAATTCATGAGATATACACATACTTCATAATTTTCATTCACAGGAACAATACACTACCCACTATATACAATTCACACAATACATAATTTATATTTTTTTAGAAAACAATATTCACATTCACTCATAGAGACTACTCACATACACATACTACATACAGAAAAGAGGGAGAGACAGAGCAATGGAGAAATTTCACCATTAATGACAAAAACACACACACACATAGCCAGTGATAAAGAGATTGGGAGATAGATAACAGGGAAAGAGAGGACAATTATAAGAGAAACAGAGGGTTGGTTGAAAAGGGAGTGGATGGAAACTGATGGATTTTAAGTTTTTCAATGAAGTTTTTGTCAGAATCATCCATCCGTCACTGTATTCAGTCACTACAGATACAAAATCTAACCCCAAGTAGCAAAAACCATAAAATACCGACCAAATTATCCCCATCCCTTTGTTTCCCCATCCCTGCCGACCTCGCCGACGAAGCTCACCAGAGTTTCGATGAGTTAATTTTTAAATCAGCGACCAACAACCCCAAAACACAACAAATTCAGAATCCAAAAAAACCATAAAACAACTAAACAGACCCGTAACATACGATTTGTTTGTATTGAGGTTCGACTCGGGGTCTTTGGATGCGAATTTTATCTATTAATTTGAATAATATTTGAGTTCAAAAGCATCAAATTGAGGTCTAATTCAACTCTTTCTATCTTTTTTTTTTCATTGTTAATGATATATAGTGCATTGGAGCGAACAATGTTTGTTGGTTGATCTCTGTTGATGATGAATAATTGCTTATGTTGATGCATTGTTGATTTAGTTGATTAGGGATTATGATAAAATGATATCTCATTTGAGAATTAAATCCATATTACTTGGGAATGAATTTTAGGGAAAAGGGATTGACATTGATAAAAGTGAATGCGAATTTATTTTAATTCATTGTTAGTGGTTAAATTCGGAGTAAACACTAATGTAGTTAAATGCAATAGCACCATGATAGGTCGAAATTGGTAGGAAAATGATAGGTTGGTTAGAAAAATTTATGAATTGTGGATTATTGAAAATTTTGATGTTTTGTTGAATGATCTTTAATTTATCACATGGAATTGAAATTGTATTCATTTGCCAGGGAATGGCTCAAAGAATTCTCCAAAGTATCATGTTCGCAAAGGAGGATCATGATCAAGTCCTGAGGCATCAGATAAAACATAGCTAGAGTAATTAGAATAATTTAAATTTTTATTTTTGTATTTTTATTTTGGTTTGTAATAAATTGAACTGGACACTATTTTTGGAGTTTTGATTGTTTTGGTTGTTTGTTTTCTCTTTTATGTATTTTGTTGGTTTATACATTTCATAGTGTAATAAAATCCAATATAATCCATGAAGCTACTGTGGTTGAACCACAAGACTGAGTGTTTAACACCTTCCCCTAGATCAATAGAATTTCTTAACCGAAATCTATGTTCATGGATCAGTTTAAAGAGTCAAATAATTTTCAAAAAGAATTTCAAAAGGTGACTTGGCATACCCGATATATGCCAAGTATCGAATCTGAGTTTAATTATAAAAAAAATTCAAAATAAATTTTCATTTTTAGTCACTTTAATAATGAAACCCTTCTCGAACTTAAAATCAATATATTTTTAGAGGTAAAAAAAGGGGTGTGAGAGTCGGTATGATGATACCACTTTATAATATCTTAATAATTGACTCCCGAAATTGGTGGTCTGGTTGCGAGTAAAAGATTTAATTGGGCAATAATGGCATGTTGTAATAGCTAGCCGTGAAGGTATGAGTCTGATGTACGGACACTAGAAACTCATATTTGCCAATGTAATGTTTGGTCAAGGTGACTATATGCATGATATCACACTTATATTTTTGGGGATGTACTAGTCATCCCAGGTTTTTCACTGGTTAGTGTGGCTAAAACATACCGGTGCCCTTTCAACATGAGGGAGCTGAACCCATGTAGCATGTGGGTGAATTTTATGATGGTTAAGCTACACAACCCATGTTAAGGATTTAAATGCATGCTAAACTATGTTCCCTATCCCAACACGATTTATATGTATGCATGTGAATGCATATGGTTATTTGATTTAATTTTGAATAATGGTATTAGTTTATCTTTATCCTTGAGTACATGCTAGCATTCACTCCACTAACCATCTTCGGTCATTGTATCCTCACGTGGTGCAGGGATCGGCCATACTATTATTCCTCCTGCATGGTGACTTGGATTCAAGGAAAACTTTGAATCAGATTGAAGTGGTGAGCTTTCATACTCTGAAAGAGTCCATTTCATGTTATGGACTTTTTTTTATTATTGTTATTTCTTTGGTTCTGGTTTTGGCTATGGTCGGGGGCATGTACAGACCGAATTTTCTTTGATTCTGGTTAGAGGCTTTGTCAGATAATTGTGGGCATGGGTGGTGTCGGTATTAGTGTTAGAAGTGAAATTGGTATTGGCATTAGGAATGGTATTGGTTCAATATTTGGTTGTGGTTGTGTGGTTATGATCATGAACTTACTTTATTGTATTAGATTATTATTGTTTTATCTATTTATATATTTTGAATTCATCTGACATGGGAGTGCAGGGTGGGTAATGGTTGGGTATAGGGGGTGGTCTCCAGCCATTGTTGGACTTAAGATGCCCGACATGATAGGCTCTGGTTTGGGTCGTGTTAACCACGTGGATAATAAGTGTATCCACAGGTATAACATGCCTTAATTATATACTCTCAAATAATAAAATGTGACAAAAAAGGATTCTTGGAGTCTTTTGGGTTTTACATCATCCACTATAGCACCAGAATTCTTGATACCTTTGGATATTATAGCCTAGAACCCTTAAACAGGATCTAAACTAGTCTAAAAGCTCAAGGGTTTTATGTTTGTGATTTGTTGTACCTTTTAGATGGGTTATTTGTACTTTGCTCCTATTTTATGATTGGTCTTTAATTTTTTCCCTCAATACAAATAACTTTTTCACAAGATGGTTATATTTTGACATTAGTATATTCCACAAGCTATGCCCTACAGTCTTAAATTACTTATGCACTACTTAGCTTAAGCTTGTAGGGGGAATAGTTTGTCATCATAAAAAAGGGGGGAAATGTCATACCCCAAATGTTTTGATGATCTGTAAACTATTCTACTAAGGCACCTGATAGTCTTCCTATTGTGTTTCCATGAGACATGGTCTCAATTGATGTGTTCCTTGGCAGTGACGTGCTTGACTACAGCTGAAAGTTGTACTTTCCTACAGAAAATTGGTGGTGCAGAAATAGAGGAACTGTACCTCGACAACAACAAGACACTTAGGTTTTGTAGTCTCATTTATAAGTATCCTTTGCTCACAACAAAACCTAGTTTTTACAAACATTAGTATCGAATTTCAAAAGCTAGTAAAAGATCCTCAAGAACACAGTTTACACAGGGACCTGATTGCTTGCTTATCTTAAGTCTAATGTGTCTATTGTATTATTGAGTCATTTGGTCTTATACTGTAAATCTTCTCCTGATTATAAAGGATAGTAGATTTGTAGCTTGTCCAAAGTTTAGTTTGAGTTGAAGCAACTAGAGTTGGTTATTCGAGTTGGGCATAAGTTGGTCAAGTATTTAGTTATTTCTTTCAAGCATTGTGTCCTAGGTAGAATTACCTAGGATGTATGACTAGATTTAGTCAGTTCTAAGTATGTTAGAGTTATCACACTTGTCTTGTAATAGAGTTATCATAAGGGTTAGTGATTATAAGAGTTTATAATCACTTAGTGGTTTGAAGAAGAATAAAGTTTTGGGAATCTTGAATGTCAGGTCGTGGTATTTACTTCCCTTGAGAAAGCAAGTTTCCACGTAAAACTCTTCTGTTTCTTACTTTGATGCATTATATCTTCTCTAGTTGTTACTATATTCTTAAGTTTAGGGACCTGGTTCGATTGTGTATTAGTAGACTTATATATTTTATCAATTAGTATTACAGATATCTCTCTCTAAAAAGTAACACCTAGAGAGGATCCACCTCAAATAGTTGCTTCATTAAACCTGGAAGAAGGTTAGTCAATCACCATACCCTCGAGATTCAATGGCTAATACTATATCTGGTGGAAGACAAGAATATATGAATTTATAATGACAGAAGATAGTGATCTAATTGATGTTATTCTTGATGGTTCATATATTACTAAGAGGGAAGTAAAATAATGAGAGGTCACCAAACTCATCCCCAAAACTTAAAGAGAATATGATGAAGGTAATCATAAAAAGATTGAAAAGAACAGCAAGACTAAGAAGTTTCTAATATGTGGGATAGGACCTAATGAGTATAATAGGATCTCTACTTGTAAATCTGCTAAAGAGATCTAAGACTGTTTGAAAATTGCTCATGGGGGAACTATCCAAGTAAAAGAGTCAAAAGTTGATATGCTTACCACTCAATATTAAATATTTACTATGAAGGAGGAGAAACTATACAATGAATATTCACTAGGTTTACATCTATCACCAATGAATTGCACAGTCTAAGTGAGGACATTAGGCCCACCAACCAAGTGAAGAAAGTTCTCAATATTCTTCTCAAGTCATGGGAGAACAAAGTCAGTGCTATTACTGAAGCAAGACACCTAAAAACTCTCATAATGGATGAGCTCATAGGAAACCTAAAGACCTATAAATGAAAAAGCAGCAGGATAAGAACGAACCAAAGAAAAAAATATTTTGGTACTTAAAGTAGCTAATGTGAAGACAATGAGAATGTAGCTTACATAACTAAGAGATTTCTTAGGGTTATGAGAAAAAATAAAGAATTTAAATGAAGAGGGATCTCTAGCAGATCAGCCACAGGAAATGACATGTGTTATAAATGTGGAAAAGCTGGCCACTTCATCAAGGATTTCCCAATACACGAAGTAGAGCACAAGACTATGGAAGAGGTGTACCAAATAAAGTAACACAGAAGGATCGATTTAAGACAAAGTGAGAAGTAGAACAGGTGCTGACTATGTTGTCAAGCAAGCCTTGGTATCCTGGGGAGACTCATCGAGTAAATCTGATAACTATCAACACCCTTAAGATATTTTGATGATGTTGATTGAAGATTCAAATAATTCCTTTGATTTACTCTTTGCATTCATGACCAAGTCTGATGATGAAAAGGTAACTCTTGTTGATTTCAAATAAAATCTTAATAATTACTCTCTAAAGAGATTTGAGGGTTTGTCAAGTGCCTTGATAGACTTCTGGGTAGAGCTTATTAATGAGAAAGATCTCTGGACTGAAATCCTTGAAGTTTCTGAAAATAAAAAAATATCTCTTATTATCATAGTGTCTGAGTTGGAAGAAAGATTAATTATTCTATAAAAATGATGATCTTAAAGAAAAGATGTTGAGTGACTATGTAGACCAATCTAAGGGAAAAGAGGAAACTAATAGTTTGTAGCTAGAACTTAAGAAGTTAGAAAAGTCTAAAAAACTTTTTGTAGCCTTCTTAAGTAGAAACTCCTAGCAAGAAGAGGACTTAATTCGAGTCAAAAAGGAACTTCATAAATCACTTAAGTAGACTGCTTATTCTAAATTATTGACCAGCCTAACAAATCAGAAATCTAATGGAGTGCAGGGTCTAGGTAGAAAGTATGTCAACCCCCTTTATCATCCCCATAATAAGTATGTCTCAGTGTTTGACAATCTTTTGTGTACCCATTATGGCAGAAAGAGGAATTTAAAGAGGGACTACGAGTCTAGAAAAAAGGGTGAGAAAATCTTTGAGGTGTATAATCATGATAATAACAAATATGATAGGAAATCTAGACTGAGGCATTGGGGACCAGGTACTCATGTAACAAACTGTCACTAAAAACTAGCTAACTGGACCAAAAGGTCTTTGATTACTCTTTTGTCATTTTATTGGGAACTTAGACTCGAATGAGTTTCCATGTCTAACAAGTGATTGAAAATACAGGTGAGAGAAAAATAAAGCATTCAATGCTGGTTCATGGACAATGAATGCTCCAAGCACATGACTGGAAGAACAGAAAACTTTCTCTCACTCAAGAAACTTCATGGTGGAATTGTCTTCTTTGGAAATAAAAAAGGAAAATATTGAAGGTATTGGTAAGAATGGAAGATGACCAGATCATGCAATTAAAAATATGTATTTTTTCAATGTATTAAAGTATAGTCTTCTGAGTGTGTCACAGATCTATGACAGAGGAAATAAAGTCAAGTTTAAGTTAGATAGATGCACTGTTACCAATATCAGTTCAGGTGAAGTGATTCTGAAAGCTAAGGGTGCAAAAATAAGTATGTAGTAGATCTTAGCTCATTTTAAGTGATGAGCTTACATGTCTTAGTGCTAAAAATGATAGCACTGAATTGTGGCATCAAAGACTAGGACATGTGAGCTCATTATTGCTAAATAAAATAGTTGTTAGGGACCTGGTCCATGGAATTCCCAAGATCAGATTTTTAGAAGACAAAGTTTGAGATGCTTGTGCTAGAGAAAAGCAGATATGGTCGTTATTCAAACAGAAAAAGTATGTCAGCACTACAGACCTCTAAAGTCGTTGCATATGAATGTGTATGGACCAGTTAAGGTTTAAAATAGAAGAGGAAAGAGGTATATCTTTGTAATAATTGATGACTTTTCAGGATTCACTTAGACTATATTCTTGAGAACCAAGGATGAAACTTTTGAATCTTTCATCTCACTTGTCAATAAAATTCAAGCAAAGTACAATCCCAAGGTTACAGAGAATAGATCAGACTATGAGACTGAGTTTGAAAATGCAAAGATGAGTCAATTTTGTGAAAATCGTAGGATCAGTCATAACTTCTCAACACCTAGGACCCCTCAACAAAATAAAATTATGGAAAGGAAGAACAGGACATAGGTAGACATTGCCAAAGCAATGCTGATAGATTCTGTTCTTCCAAAAAACTTATGGACTGAAGATATCAACATTGCTTGTTATGTGACTAACAGATGCCTTATCAGATTTATGCCAAACAAGACTCCCTATAAACTGCTAAACAACAGAAAACCCAAGCTTGGGTACCTGAGAGCCTTTGGATGTAAGTGCTTTGTCTTGAATAATGACAAAGATGATCTTGGGAAGTTTTATCCCAAGAGTGGTAAGGGAGTGTTTGGCGGGTATTTATCAACTAGCAAGGCTTACAAGATTTTAACAATAGGACCCTATGTGTTGAAGAAAGTGTTCATATCATTTTTGATAAATTAGGAAGTATGGAGAATTTAAGGTATAAGGATGATGTAGAACTAGAGAAGCTTCTACAAATTCAAAAAGACTCCTTAAATAATGAAGGAAGAACATATCAAAAAAAATACAAAAAATGATGAAACTCAGAACAATGAGAGTCATGGACATAAAGATGTCAAATCCAATGAGGGACCAGATCCTTCAGAAGATGATCTTGACGACACTGGTTTACTCACTCAGATTCCCAATAATCAAGGAAGTGAGGAACCCAACTCTAATCAAGAGAAGTCAAAAATCAGAGAGTCAAATTGGAAGAATAAGTCCTCCCATACTCTTGAGAATCTTACATCACCTTTGGACCCTAGAATGCAAACCAGATCCAAGGTAAGAAATCAAGATGCCTTTTCATCCTTCATCTCCATTATTGAACCCAAAAATATAAAAAAAGATCTAAAGGATATTGATTGGGTGTTTTTTATGTAAGAAAAACTAATTCAAGTTCACAGAAGCAAAGTGTGGCATCTGGTTCCTAGGTCTGTAGTCAAAGATGTCATAGGGACCAGGTGGGTCTATAGGAACAAAACGGATGAATATGGAATTATTGTTAAAAACAAAGCCAGATTGGTAGTTTAAGGATACAAACAAAATTAAGGCATTGACTATGATGAGACTTTTGCCCTTGTGGCAAGAATAAAAGCAATTAGAATCCTTATTGCCTTTGTTTCTTACATAGGGTCTAAATTATTTGAAATAGATATCAAGAGTGCCTTCTTAAATGGGTATCTGAAAGATAAGGTATATGTCAAAACAACCTATAGGGTTTGAATATATTGATCATCCAAATTATGTAATACAATTTAACAAGGCTCTTTATGGCTTAAAGCAAGATCCCAGAGGTATGAGAGGCTTTCCAAGTTTCTTCTTGAGAATGGACTCAAGAGGAGAAAAATTGTTAACATCCTTTTTTGAAGTCAAGAGGAGCAAATCTGTTTATAGTTTAAGTCTATGTGGATGATATAATTTTTGGAGCAACCTCAGATATACTGTGTAAAGACTTTGCCAAGCTTATGGGAAGTGAAATTGAGATAAGCATGATGGGAGATTTAAGCTTCTTTTGAGGTTTGCAAATCAACAAACTTCTATAGGGACTATGATTTGTCAAGAAAAGTATATCAAGGAGCTACTGAGAAGATTCTACATGAATGATGCCAATCCAATGGACACTCCTATAGGGATCAGCTACAAGTTGGACATTAATGAATCAAACTGTAAGATGAATTAAATAGTGTATGGAGGAATTATTGAAGCTCTTCTATACCTAACAGCTAGCAGACTAGATATTGTATTTAGTGTTGAAATATGTTCAAGTTTCTAGGAATGTCCAAAGAAATCTCACTTAAAGGCAGCAAAGAGAATTCTGAGGTATTTGAAGGGAACAGAGGACCTAGTCATGTATTTACCCTTCAGGTGACTCTTTTGATCTAACTGGTTATACTGATATAGATTATACAGGGTACCTTATGGATAGAAAAAATACATCATGAATGGCTTATTTTCTAGGATCTAGTCTGATCTCCTGGGGAAGAAAAAAGCAAAACTCTTGGCTCTATCCACGGCTGAAGCTGAGTATGTTGTTGCTACCTCATGTTATGGATCAAGAAACAACTTAAGGATTTTGGAGTTATCACAGACTACATTCTCTTATTCCATGACAACACCAGTTCTCTCAACATGGTAAAAAAATCTATTTCAACATAAAAGAACCAAGCACATTGATGTGATAGATCACTTCCAGAGAGACAATATTGAAAAAGGCACAATTTGTGTAAAGTTCTACAAAACTGAAGATCATGTGGCTGATATATTCACCAAGGTACAGCATAGAGATCAGTTTGAGAAGAACAAACTCAAACTTGGTTTGATTAAAATAACTTAAGTTTTTGTATAGTCATCTCCTTTTCTTCTCTCTACATTGGCTAAAATTGGAAGGCATGTATCCAAATGTTAGTTTGTAAACAAGTCTAACATGGTCTTTTAAATTTTGCAGATATAAATCCATGGTGAATTAGTCAAGCTAAAAAGAGTTGTGGGTCAGTCTCAAGAAGAAGAAAAAGGTCTAAAGTAGGGACCTGGTCCATACTATAAGGTTAGTACCACTACTTTGTACATTTTAAAATGTCAAAATAACCGCCTAAAAATGTCATGTGGACAACTATATCTCTTTCTCTCTTTCTCTTTTTCTCTCTTCAGACCATTGTCCCATCAAACTTTAAGATAAAGCAGTGTGTCCAATAGGGACCATGCACGTCACTTCATTTTAAGTCTAAGAGTCACCTCATTTGATCTCTATTATATACCCCCCTTTCCTACTTCATATTCTCCAAACCAATAACATATACGATTTCTTGTGAACCTACATCCTCATAAATATAAATTCTCTTATCCATGTTTATTTCTATTCTACTAGTTCAAAACTCTTACTCATAGTCAAATACCTCTTCCTTTATCTCCTGTTAAAACATTCTTGGAACAAAATGCTCTCATTATTGAACAATCTTCAGAAAATCCCTCACCAACTTTTGAAAACCCTTTCTCAGAAGAAAATCTTTCACTATCCTTGGTTATTGAAGGGCCCTTTGGGTCATGTATTGGTGAAAAAGAACTAGTGATAGACACTCAAATCCTTTTCTTGAGTGTAGACCTAGAAACCTTTGAAAAGATCCCTCATATCCCAAATCCATGTCTCAATCACTCTCTATTATTGTTCTTGAGAGCACCTCAACTAGTTCTATTCCTAAGTTAAGTGTGACACCTAAATTGTCTAAGGGACCAGTTCCCCATGCGGTTGTTAAACTTCCTAAAGTAGAAGAAAGTCTGTTTGAAGAAAATTTGCCTGAGGGGTGTGGAAATCCCCAAGGGGTGTTGAGGTAGGTGCTGAGTAGGTGGTTGAAAGTCTAACAAAATTAGCATCAACTTCTTCATAGTTCTTTAATTATCCCCTAAAATATTCCAATCCTAAATACAATGGTACCTCTATTTCTACTAGGATAGCTAAGAAAGTTGTTCATTCTCTAGTTGAGGGTAATCATAAGAAAGATATGTTTTCAAATCTCTCCTGGAATAGAGTAGGGAAAAGAGGATATTTAGGAAAAGAGTAAGTCTTTGAGAATCTTGTTCAACGATCTTACAGTACTCGGGGGCAGAGCAAAAATTAAAGAGTGATGCATTAAAGGCAAGCAAGCGAGCCACTAATAAAAAGCAAAATACTAAGAAAAATATTGCAACTGAGAATCATATGTTACCTCATAAGAAGGTAGTGGACATGATAGAAATAAGGAAATATAGACTAATGATGACATTGTTATTGTTGCTAGGAGAAAAGTAAAAGAATGGGATCTTCAAAGCCTGTGAAGCCTATAGAACCTAAGCCAAAGGGTTCTAGTAAGAAAAAACAATCACAGTAAAAAATAAAAGTTTTTAGAGGACCTGGTATTGAGGGTGACAGACAAGAGCATGAAAGGACTATTCAAATGGTTGAGGGACTTGGTTCCTCCTGAAAAAAAAAAGATTCAAGAGATAGTTCCTAGTCTCACAAGAAAGGAGAGACATGAGGCCCTCTAATCTTAAAAGGTACTGATTGGGAGGGTTTTTAACACAAGAATTTGAGATTAACCTGGAATGAATGAGCTTGTTCAGTATGTTGAACACCAAGATTGATTGCACCTTTTTAAGACTCGTGCACTAATGGTCTATGAAGATAAAATCAATGACTTCTTCTTTACATTGGAATATGTTGATAATGCATCCAGTATCACTGCAATGGTGTGAGGAGTCAAAATATTTCTAGATGAAAAGTTGCTTAGGAAGATCCTTGGCGTGCCTATTGATGGGATCAACTCAGTCTAGAAAAATGTCCTTCTCTTACCTTTGTGTAGCCTACTTCTAGGGTTGGTGGAGATTCCAGGTCTACAGTTAGAAAAAAGTTTCTAAGAGGTGAGTTCCAGCTGCTTTTCAAATTTATTAATAAGGTAATGCTACCCTACTCAGAGAAATGTATGGTAGCCTCTACATTAGACCTATTCTTAATGGAAGTAAGTTTGAAATGATCAATCTACATACCTGCTCTAATTCTTGAGCATTTTCATAAAGTGTTGTATGCCAAGGATTGAAAACATAGGCTTTCTTATGGATACTTCCTTACTAAAATCTTCAAGTACTTCTAAATTAAATGTGTAGAAGGTATTCAAGGGACTGCCAAACAAATATTTACTATAACCACATTGATTGAAAATGAGTTCATCAAAGGGAAAGTTGGGACCAAGTCCTAAGTGTTGGAGTTGTTGGATATTCAGGAATGCCTAAGTGGTGAGTTGGAGAAGATAAGGGTGACAATGGCCACATGCGATTGAAATCTCACAGTTGAAGGCTAGGATGCAATAGCTAATATCTGAGAGACCTGGGGCATCTACTATTCTGAGGGTTGAGAATGCTGAGTTGAAGGCACAAATCACTGCACTTACTGATGAGGCCTTGAGTCTTCAGGATGAGGTCAAGTATCTTACCAAACAGTTATTGAATACTCATATTGTGGAGAGTGCTCAAATAGAACTATTTATTAAGTCCCTAGCTCCCAAACCATCTTCTTCCTAGATTCATCTCCTTCTAAGCCCTTTGTATTTCATCTTATGTCCTCCTATTTTTGAACCTGGTTTTTTGTCTCTATTAATCGTAGTATTTTTGGTTGTTTAGTATTTTACTTCTTATAATGTAGCCGGTGCTAGCCTCTTGTTACTGAAGTATCTTCTCTTATTGTTGTCTACTACATGTATTATGTCTCTGCTCTTTTATTCATGACAGTGTAGCATCAGTGGCAATGCATTAACTTGTCTGCTTACTCATTTCTTAGTTTACTATTGTCTTTTTTAATGCTGCCAAAAGGGTAAAGTTGTTGGTTTTGATTATGAATGGACCTGCTGCTATTGATAGGGGTAATTTAATACATGGTAAAGTGGTCCTAACGGCAGATGGAATAGTTTATCATCATCAAAAAAGGGGAAAATGTTATTGATAGGGGGAATGTGCTACATGGGCAAGTGGTCAAGTGGTCCTAACACAGGGGGAATAGTTTGTCATCATCAAAAAGGGGAAAAATATTATACCTCAAAAAGGGCAACCTATTCCACAAAGGGACCTGATAGTCATCTTATTATATTACATGGGACCAGGTCTCATTTGAAGTGTGCGTTCACAATAATGTTCTTGGCTATAAGTGAAAGCTATACTTTCCTGCAGCAAGTTTGCGACACGGCAATAGAGGAACTGAACCTTGACCAATAGCAAGATGCCTAGGTTTTGTTGTCTCATTTATAAGGATACTTTGCTCACAACCAAACCTAGTTTCTACAAGCATTAGTATCGGATTTTAAAAGAAAGTAAAAGTTGCTCAAGAACACAGTTTAAATAAGGACCAGATTGCTTGCTTATCTTAAGTCTAGTGAGAGTGTTTTATTATTGAGTCTTTTGGTCTTATATTGTAAATCTACTCCCAATTATAAAGGATAGTAGATATGTAACTTGTCCAAAGTTTAGTTCAAGTTGAAGCAACTAGAGTTGGTTGTTCGAGCTAGGCATAAGCTGTTCAGGTATTTAGTTACTTCTTTTAACTGTTGTATCCTGGATTGAGTTACCTAGGATGTGTGACTAGAGTTAGTCAGTTCTAAGTGGTTAGAGTTATCACACTTATCTTGTGATAGAATTATCACAAGGGTTAGTGATTATAGGAGTTTGTAAAAACTAATGTTTAAAGAAGAGTGAAGTTTGGAAATCTTGAATGGCAGGTCGTGGTTTTTACTTTCTTGAGCAAGAAAGTTTTCACATAAAAGTCCCGTGTTCTTTACGTTGATGCATTATCTCTTCTCTAGTTGTTATTCAATGTATTCATAAGTTCAGGGGCCTGTTCTGGTTGTGTTTCGGTGGACCATATATTCCATCAAATTCTTTTTTATTTTCTATTATATGTTCTTCTTTCCTTTCTTTTATAGTTACAACTTCCTTCTTTAATATTGGGATATTCCATATATTTCTTGAGTTAATATTGACTATTAGTAAAAATAGCACACACATATTCATTGTTGAGATATAATTAGTTAATTATTATCAATTAGTACATCATTGTATGTAAACAATATCCACACAAGATTGAAACTTGACATAATATTGCAATGACTCAGTACAAATGCTTCTGAATACTTGCACAAACAAAAGAAGAAAGAATTTTACATATTTCTATTTTTTTTCTCCATGACTAATCTTGAAAAAAAAATATTTCTCTTATTTTTTCCTTTTGGTTTTATTGATTTTCTCTTTAGCCACTGTTTCTTGAACTACTTCCGGGCATAAGTTCTCTCAACATTGCAACATATTAGGCCTTTTTTATGCAAAATCCTCTACACATTGCACTGTTTCTGTAAGTACCTTATCATTGCTTTCACTTCTAATACTTCTGCTTCATTATTCCTTTTTGTTACTGAGAACAATCCTTGATCAATTACTTCTATTGATTTCCCTTCTCTTACTTTCATTTTCACCCATCCTACCAAGTTTGTATCACCAAAATATTCTTTATCTGTTGGTTTTTTACCCGTTAGGAGTTCAAGAAGCTTAACTCCAAACAAGTAAAAGTCCCCTATTACAGTGCACCTAAAACTCTGATAGTACTTAGGTGGCACATATCCTGGTGTCCCTGCTAGTGTGGACACGTTGAGATGTGTGTTCAGTGCGCTTATGAGCCTTGTCATGCCAAAATCGGACACCCTGGCATCCATTTTATTGTATAATAGAATGTTTCTTAACTTCATGTCAAGTGTATGATGTGTGGGATATAATTATGGTGAAGGAAGCAGAGTCCTTTGGCTGCTCTTCTTGCTATCTTTTCCCTTCCTCCCATGTTAAGATCCTTCTGTCACTCGTTCTTATCTTACCATGTAGCATTTCTTCAAGGCTATCATATTTCATAAACTCATAAGCAAGAAGTCTCTCATCACCAACCTTGCAATTTAAAAGACTAAGTGCTTGATTGATAATACATGATATCTTGGGTCATCGGGTATCCATAATCCGTCATCTCTGAAGAATGCAATTATCATGATAAATTTTACAATCTAAAGAGAAATGTGAAATTTCATAACACAAGTCTAAAATCATAAATTTATCAACATACTAAGGGTTCATAATTTTAGGTATGTAAAGAGACTAAATTTTATGGGAAAACATGATATATCAACTAATACAGACTGAAATCCACCAAGTTATGCATAAATTATTCTGAAAGGGGTTGAAATCTATAAAACATGCATAATACATCACATATTAAAACAACTGAGTTTAATCCATGAAAATTATGCATAATAACTTTGGATGAGAATTATAATAATATAATAAAATAAAAGAATCGGATTTTCAAGAATTTGAAATAATTGGTATTGACCCTAAATCATGAGTTCATAGAAATCATAACTAAAAATCATATTTTAAAACTAGGTTTTGGACATAAGGGTGAAAGGAACCCCTTATTGAAAACCCACATACCTGGACTAATGAAATCTTGGATTGACGCCTTGGGAATCTGTCTTTGAGAAAAATCATAGGCTTAGGCTTGCTTGAGAGTTGAATGCTTGATTTTTTGACTTAGAATGAGTTGGGGTAAATAATAAGGGATTTGGGGTGATTAAATACATGAAAACCTCTTATAACATTTAAAAAGACGTAGTTTTGGAGTTAAAAGAGTGAAAAAAGACCAAACAATCCTTCTAAAATCATCAGAGAAGTTGTTGGAATCGGTCCCGATGAGTTTGGTAATGATCTGTAGGGTCTGGGGACGAGAGTTGTTGTCACTGACAGCTTTGATAGTGCTTCAGTAAATGTCATAACTTTTTATTCTGATATCAGATTATGGAAAAACAGGATGTATTGGAAAGATAATTTAAATTATCATAACTTTTTACTCTAATATCGGGATTAAGGCAAAACAGGATGCATTGGAAAGATAATTCAAATATCTATCATTTGATGGGTATTGATAGAAAAAGTAATTCATAATCTAGGATTTATGTTCATTTTAATCTGACTGTAGCAAAATACTTCACAAGAAATCAATCGGTAAGGGAAGTTTTGACTTGACTATGAGTTAGAAGTTACTTGTGGCCTTAATACATGTCTAAATCATATCCAATACTATCAAAACATGAACTGTTATTTTACATGTACTTGAAGCATGATTCTATTCTTAGTTTAAATTTTTGGGGTGTTACATTATCATGTCCTAAAGTGATTTGTTTTCCTTCATTTTAAAGGCCTCATATTCAGTGAAAAAGTAAGGCAATTCTGAACTTCCTCACTTGACTTGTACCTTCATGTGAATTCACCAAGGCATCCTAGAATTTCTTAGCCACAGTACAGTTTGACACCCTATTGTATTCAGCTGGGCCAAGACCACAAACAAGAATGTTTTGGCCTTTGCATTCTTCCTTAATGCAACAAGATCCTCAGGGGTGAATTCACTTCTGAATTTTTCACTTGTTCTCTATCAACTGTCTCCATAGGAATTATTGGTCCATCATTGATCCTGTCCCACAATTCATAGTCCTCTTATTAAAGATACATTTCCATCCTATCTTTCCACCAAATGAAATAAGACTCATCAAAGAGTGGTGGTCTAGTTGTTGACTGATCTTCACTGTGTCTAATCGATGGTGTGGAGTTCATCACAATCTTATCTTAGGTGTTAACCCTTTCAAGATAACCTCGCTCTAATACCAATTTATAGAGTATGCAACCTATAAATTTACTTATAGCTGCTTAATTGTAGCCTAAGAGTGAAACAAGTTGTCTAACGTGTTTCAACTATGCAGTAACTGAATAAGTAAAAGAGATATTATTTTCACTTGGAAAACACCTGCCTCAAAAAAGTGTGAAAAATTATGGCATGTACCTCTACAGGATTTCACCCCATTTCACTAAACAACTTAAGCCTCAAAAACTATAAATTACAAGACTTCAATAATCTAGGAATTATAAATTCTAACTCCTATTCAAAGCAAAACTCACAAACCTCCTAATGTATGTGATTCCAAGTCTTCAAGTTTCTTAACTTGAAGACAATGATTCTAATTTAGTTTATACTTTACTGAGACTAGAATTACATTAAAGTTACAACTCAAGAATCAATCCCAATACATAAAGACTAAGGCTTTTTATCTTTCGAGGTGTCAGGACCAAGTTCCGCAATGTGTTCCTTTAGTCTTCAAGCTGCACCCTATCAAGTCAATTTAGCAATTGCCTTTTGGCATTATTAATGTGTGAGTGACTGTGAAAGTCACTGCCTCTATTTAAGCACAACTTTCTCTTCAAGGTGTTCTTCAAATCAAACTTCTTACTCTTTTAGAACTCTTGTCTCCATTAGAGTGTTATTCCAAGTAGAACTCCCACTTCAGCTTAACTTCTCTTATCTTCAAGTGTTGCATTCAATCTCAAATTCTTCAGATCCCCACATGATATTTAATTTGAGTGTATCAACTGTATTAGTTTGTCCGTTCGTGCAATCTAACACTCTTGTCTTCTTTCATCAATGAACTCTTTATGAACTCATCATGTTTTGCATGAGCATATGTAAACCACTTCAGCTAATATGTTTCAGCTTATTTATCAATCACCAAAACTTCATGAACTCCAACAGCAATCATTTAATGATAGTCAAAAATTTCGACTACAAGTTGAACTTTGACATTTCATCCCAAAGAAGAATTACCTTTTTTCAAATGGTTACACTAATTCTAGTCAAACGTTCACACTACTTCTAGTCAAATGTTCACATTAGTTCTAGTCAAACGGTCACTTCAGTTGTAGTCATATGTTCACACTAGTTCTAGAATCTTGTCAAATTTAACAAGTTTTGCACTTAATTACGAAACGTAGTGATAGTTTGTATAATTACCAAAGATGATAACACTTATAGTGTTTTCGCACGAAGCGAAAATATACTATATCAACGTATCCGCCTGCATAATAATAGTGAACAATATATCCGCGCGCATAATAAGTGTATCCTATGTATAGAGTATCTCTACAGAGGAATGACATTGTGTCCACACTTATAACGATAGTGAAACACATTATATCCACACGTATATAATATCTTTGTAACTGTACCACACAGATAATAATAAGTGTATCCACAGGTATAACATCCCTCCATTATGTACTCTCAAATAGGTAAATGTGACAAAAAAGGGATTGTTGGGAGTCTTTTGGGCTTTACATCATCCACTATAGCACCAGAATTCTTGATACCTTTTGATATCAAAGCCTAGAAATATTAAACAGGATCTAAACAATTCTAAAAGCTCAAGAGTCTTATGTTTGTGATTTGTTGTACCTTTTAGATGGGTCATTTGCACTTTGCCCCTTTTCATGTTTGGTGTTTAATTTTTCCCCTCAATATAAATAACTTTTTCACAGGACGAGAACATTTTGGCATCATTATACTCCACAAGTTATACCTATGACCTTAAAGAACTTATGCTCCGCTTGGCTTAAGTTCAATTCCTTTTCATTTTCTATTATATGTTCTTCTTTCCTTTCTTTTATAGTTACAACCTCCTTCTTTAATGATGTTCCATGTATTTCTTGAGTTAATATTGACTGTTAGTACAAATAGCACACACATTTATTGTTGAGATGAAGTTAGTTTATTATTATCAATTAGTACATCATTATATGTAAACAATATCCACACAAGACTGAAACATGACATAATATTGCAAAGACTTAAGTACAAATGCATCTGAATACTAGCACAAAGAAAAGAAGAAAGAATTTTACATTCTTTTGGTTTTTTTGTCTCCACAACTAATCTTGAGAAAAAACCATTTCTCTCTCTTTTTTTTTTCCTTTTGGTTTTATTGGTTTGCTCTTTAGCCACTGTTGCTTGAACTACTTCCAGGCATAAGTTCTCTCAACATAGCCACAACTTGCAACATATTAGGCCTTTTTGATGCAAAATCCTCTACACATTGCATTGTTATCTCTAAGTACCTTATCATTTCTTTCACTTCTAATACTTCTGCTTCATCATTCCCTTTTGTTACTGATACCAATTCTTGATCAATCACTTCCATTGATTTCCCTTCTCTTACTTTCATTTTCACCCATCCTACCAAGTTTGTGTCACCAAAATCTTCCTTATCTGTTGGTCTTTTACCCGTTAACAGTTCAAGAAGCACGACTCCAAACGAGTAAACGTCCCCCTTTGCAGTGCACCTAAAACTCTGATAGTACTCAGGTGGCACATATCCTGGTGTCCCTGCTAGTGTGGACACGCTGAGATGCGTGTCCAGCGCGCTTATGAGCCTTGCCATGCCAAAATCGGACACCCTGGCATCCATTTCGTTGTCTAATAGCACGTTGCTTGACTTCATGTCACGGTGTATGATGTGTGGGATGCAATTGTGGTGAAGGAAGCAGAGTCCTTTGGCTGCTCCTCTTGCTATCTTTTTCCTTTCCTCCCATGTTAGGATCCTTCTGTCGCGCGTTCTTGTCTTTCCGTGTAGCATTTCTTCAAGGCTGCCGTATTCCATGAACTCATAAACAAGAAGTCTCTCCTCACCAACCTTGCAGTACCCCAAGAGGGGTACAAGGTTCTTGTGCTTGATCTTTCCTAATGTCTCCATTTCAGCCATGAACTCCCGGTCACCTTGGCAGCTTAGCCTGATGAGTTTCTTGATTGCAACACTAGATCCATCCTTCAATGTTGCCTTGAAGACTTCTCCAAACCCTCCAGAGCCAATGAGACTTGCAGCTGAGAATCCATTTGTGGCCTCGATAAGTTGTGAGAACTTCAACTTCCTAAGCTGTCTTTGGAAAGTGGCTACATTGATGCTCAATGGCTCCTTCTCTTTGTCAATCTTCCACGTTGAAGCTGCATAATTAGCGCTCAGACTACTAAGCATTTTCACTCCTTCAGCCTCTCTTCGCCTTGCACGCATAGCAATAGCCCAAACAATCAAAATGCAGACTGAGGCAATGGAAATGAGAACTCCAAGAACAATGCTATTAGCCCAAGATGAAGTTGAATTTCTTTTTCCTCCTCCTCCGTCTCCATTCGTATTGGTGGCAGGTGAGGTATATTGGCATTCGGGCAACGGAACCCCACAAAGTCCTGGATTGTTTGCATATTGGCTTGCAGGAAGTGTACTGAGCTGACCCCTTTGTGGAATTTGCCCTGTCAATTCATTATTCGACAGGTCAATTTGAACCAAGAAAGAAAGAAGTGAAAATGAATCAGGAATTTGACCCTGCAATCTGTTATGTGATGCATCAAACACTCCCAAATTCTTTAGCCCTCCAAGTGATGAAGGAATCTCTCCTGACAATTGGTTGTGTGATATAACAAGCACTTGCAAAGCTATCATGTCACCGAATTCATCAGGGATTTTCCCACGAAGCTCATTGTAAGAAAGATCAAGGTACTCGATAGTTTGATACCGAGTAAAAGCACTAAGAACCGGACCAGAATACAACCGAGTGAAATCACAACTCTTTAGTGATGGAACCTGTAAAAGCCTTTCAGGGTGAATTCCATAGAACTCAAGCAATCCTCCAACTCCTTTGCATGAATTTCCCACATTTCGGACAAACACCAAAGTGTTACCTGAGAGAATTCCACTCAAAGCTTTAGCTCCTTGCTGCCTACCAAGTCGCGGTGGGATCTCCCCCGTTAACCTATTGCTGCTTAAGTCCAGCCAAACCAAGCTACTACAATTGACTAATTCACTTGGAATCTGACCACTCAAGCTGTTATTTGCTAGTTGCAAAACAGCCAGCCTTGAAAGATGGCTAAATTCTTTAGGAATCTCACCACTTAGTCCATTACTTGTGAGGGAAATCCACTCAAGATTACCACAATTGAACAATTCAACTGGTATTTTCCCACTCAAGTAGTTATTATTAAGAATAAGATTCTTCAAGTTGCTGCATTTTCCCAACTCCGCCGGTATATTCCCTTCCAAACTATTGTACCAAGCAATAAGCTGTTCAAGATTCTCAAGTTTTACTAGTTCTGATGGAATTGAACCATTCAAATAGTTCAAACTAAAATCAATTGTCTTGAGCTGTGAACATTGAGACAATTGAGATGGAATTGGACCATAAAGTGAATTATCTGGTGCTCTCAGCTCTTCCAATGAGGAAGCTCCAGGGCATAAATCCGGTGGTATTATCCCCTTGATCATGTTGGAGCTAAAGTCTATGACGCGGAGTTTCTTGCAGAATGAAAGGGAAGCAGGAAATGGACCAGAAATCTTGTTGCTACTCATTTGCAAAGTCTCTAAAGAAGCTAAATTCTGAAGGATGGAATCAGGAAATGAACCAGTTAGATTATTGTTCGACAAATCAAGATTCTGAAGAGAAGAACATGATGAGAAGGAATTCGGAATTGAACCAGTGATGTTGTTATTAGAAAGCTTGAGTTCAAAAAGTGAACTACATGAGTTTCCCAATTCAGATGGAATCCAACCTGTTAAATGATTCTTGGAAAGATCCAATCTCTGCAAGCTCTTAAGCTCACCAAAAGAATTTGGAATTGGACCAGAAAAGTAATTCTCAGCCAAAACAAGTTCTTGAAGAGTTGTACAATTAGATAAAGCAGCAGGAATTGAATCAGTTATCTGATTCCCTGACAAATCGAGACGTAACAAGGAATTACAAGTCTCAATCTTAAGATCAGAAATTGAGCCTGTGAGATTATTATAGTCCATTGAAAGATACTGCAACTTATCGGTATGCAACAAGAAATTCTGAGGCAAAGAACCTGTTAAGTTATTGAAAGAAAGACTAACATATTCAAGATTTGGACATCTTTCAAAGAAGTTCTCAGGTACAAAGCCTGCTAAGCCACTAAATGATAGTTCAAGTTGCTTCAAACTATAAGGTAACTGACTCAAAGACGTTGAGGCATTTACATGGAACGAATTTGAAGACAGATTAAGGACAGTTAACATATCTAGAGAGTTAAAAGGGGAAAAAGAAACCTCTCCAACAAGTTCAGATTGCTGAAGATCAAGAGTTGTAACTCTTCCAAGACTATTGCAAGTGACACCATTCCATGAACATGGATTATTTTTAAGCTGCCATCCTGATAAAACACCAGAAGGGTCTTTTTGTATCATGTTCTTGAACAACAAAAGTGCCTCCGCATCAGTTTTAATGGAGGAAGCAACCGCGTTTTCGGATGCAAGAATCAAGGCAAAAGCCAAGAAAATGAATGTTATAACATAGTGGAAGAATTGATCAAAATGGTGTGAATTAGTGTCCATTATCAATGCAGAAAATAGATAGAAAAAAAGATGAAAGAAGAAAGAAGAGAGAGCTTAGAGAGTAAGCTTTTGTGAGTGTTGGAAGATGATTGTGTTATTTTGAGGAGAAAATGAATGTCAAAAGGAGCACAAAAGGAGTAAAGAGAGTGCTTACTATGATGAGAAAAAATTCCTCATGGTGCAAAGCAGAAGAGCTAACTTTTGAAAAAGTAGTTGTCTTTCCTTTTCTTACAAAAGGGCGCACTCAAGCTCTCGCTATATGTGGGATTTAGGAAGTTCTGGACCACAAGGGCTTGTATGCAACCTTAAATTTTGTACTTGTGTACAACAACAACAATCCATGGTAATCCCACATGTGGGGTCTAGAGAAGGTAGTGTATACTCTACGTTATCCATACCTTGGGAGGTAAAGAGGTTTATGTTTTTGATAGACTCTCGGCTCAAGTAAAGCATTGTGTTTATTTATTGTTAATTGTTCTTAATTTTGTGTTCGTGTACAAAAACAATAACAACTCAATGTAATTCCACAATTTGGGTTTAGGCAGGTTAGTGTGTACACACTTTGCCCTACCTTGGTAGGTGGAGAGGTTGTTTCTAATAAACCCTCGACCCAAGTAAAGTGTTTATGTTTGTTTGTAGTTGATTTATTTAATGAAGATTTTTGTAAATTGAAAAAGGAGGGAACACGAGAGGAATTTAAAAAAAAAAATAATGAATTGAAGTATATTAGTCATTGGACCAAAGTCTTGGTAGGTGATGTAGTTTAATAGTGAAACCAATTATGTATTTTCAATTAATATTCTTTCATTTTTTTTTTCCCTTTGTAGGTCCATATAATTAGATACTTTTTAAGTATATAGATTTAAATATGTTTCACATATCATAACTCTATACTATTACTCTTTTAATCGATTCCCTTAAGCGAGATTTTCTGCATTGTTTCACTTGTTAGAATTTGGCAACACACTTCACTTTCTCATTTAACTCCAAATGTATTGTGCCAAGTATGTAGTGGAAACAATTTTTTTACTTTACAAAAGTAGGGATAAATTTCACTTGTAGAATTATACTAGTATATTATTGTTGGTGGTGGTTTAACACCAAAAGTAGTCGTTTAGACTTTTCTCGTATAAACATGTCAAGTCAAATAGAAAATATGATACTCATTTCCGATTAATCAAGACCTTTTTTATGAGAATGTTTTCTTGAATATTTTTAATTATAAGAAATTATTGTCTGTAATACTTAATGTATATGTAACTTTTCAATATAGACAACATCGACCTAAGAAAACACAAAATACAACAATCATTCATCAAGTTTTTATTTACATAAATTGTAAGATTAAACAACCAAGAGGATCTCTTAAGCCCATGAAAGAGGATAACATATAACATATATTGATGAATCATTATCATACATCTTTCTTTAGATTCCAAAAAAAAAAAAATGAAATCAAGAAAAGCCAATGTGATTATTAAAAGTCAACCTAATTTGATCTAAATTAATTCTAAAAATTACAAGATTTATTGTATAGAAGGTTGTAAAATTTAATGTTTGAGTTAAGAATAAAAGTTATTTGACCCTTACCAAATACCAAAATCCAAAATCCAAATTGGGTGAAAAAAAATTATGTGCAAAATGTGTTTTAAGAAAGTAAAGAAATAGTGAGCTTATGAAAGAATTTTATGAATATAGACAAAATAATAAAGGCACAAAAGAAGGGGGGATTTGACTTTTGGTCAAAAGAGGGAGTGTGTGGGGACCACAGACAAAAAGTCTATCCAGGATCGGTGCTCCTTTTAAAGAGGGAAAAAAATGAGGGGAAAATTAAATCGATTAGTTATTAATGGACTTTTATTATCACTTAAAACTTAATTTTTAATGGAGAAAGGACGAGAATGATTTTTCGGCTAAAATATTTCTATAAAAATAATTCTTGAATCCATATTACTATATAGTAGTCATTTCCACTAAAATGGCTCCTGAATGTTGCATTTCTCTTTCTTTCTTCCTTTTTTTTTTTCACAGTATTGAAAAAACTGAATGAATGCAAATTACTTTAAGAAACATGATGAAATCATACATGAAATCGAGACAAATTCAATACAAACTTAATATCTTTAGCAGTAGATTACTCCTTGCTTCTTTGTTGTAGTTTTCTCTTTCCGACATAAGTTTTTCTCTTAAACTTAGCACAAGTTTTTTTCCTGAACTTAGCGATTGTCACGCTTTTCTTATGAGACAATTATATGAAAGTTTCAAAAAAATATAGTTTTATCAATTTAGAAAGGAACAATAATCATCAACTTAGTAGCAATAAAACAACTAACATATTAGCAGAAAACAATAAATAATATCCTTCCTTCGATTAAAAATACAATAACATATACTTTTAATATAATACAATTGTTAAAGATATATATTTATATATAATAATGATACAGTTTCTATATATATACATATTTTATATAATAATTATAGCATTTTTATATGCATTTTACACAATTTTTAACTACAATTATTATTTAGATACATATTTTATAAGACTCTATATAGTTTTTATATGCATTCTAAAAATGTATCAATCTAGTATAAGAGAGTATCAATTCAATATATGGACACTGCAAGTGTATCAATGTAGTATAAAAGTGTATTAATGTGGTATAAAAGAGTATCAATTGGGTATAGGGACTGCATGTGCTTGCATAGAATTTTATCCTTTCTCTTTTTTAAAAAGTGTATCAATATAGTATAAAAGTGTATCAATTTGGTATAAAAGTGTATCAATTGAGTATAGAGATTGCATGTGCCCGATTGAGCCAAATGGCTAAAAAGAGGAATTAATTTAGTCGACCGACTATAGCATGTCCACCTTTTCACATATGGTTCATTTTTTAAAAAAATGGATATGCCATGTCCTTTTTCCATTTTTAATTAATTACAATTAATAACCCCCTCTTGCCTTTTACTTATTCCTAATTACAATTCATAGTCTTTCTCATATATTTTCTTTTTTTTTTATTTTCTATTATTCTCTTCTTCTTTTTTTCTTTTTCAATTTTTTTCTTCCGTTTTTCTTTTCTTTTTTTTTTGTTGCTTTCTCTTTATTTTTTATTTTTTCACTTTTTTTTTTTTATTTTTTATTCATTTTTTTCTTTTCCTTTTTTTCCTTTTCCTTTTTATCCTTTTTTTCTTCTTCTTTTTTAGTATTTTTTCTCCTTCTTTTACTCTCATTTTTCTCCTTCTTTTTTTTTTCTTTTCAATTTCTCTCCTTTTCATTTATGTGAACTAGCAAACACAAATACAAGTGCGAACTATAAAATATAAATAAAAATGTAAACTATAACATACAAATACAAGTGCGAACTATGAAATATAAATTCAAATGGAAACTATAACATATAAATACAAGTGTGAACTATAAAATACAAATACAAATGCGAACTATAACATATAAATACAAGTGTGAACTATCATTTGTATTTTTAAATTATTGAAAATGAACGATTGATTCTCTTTCTACGAATATTTTTTTGTATTTATTGATACTAGTTGTATTTATTTATACAAATAAATACAACTCAAATTTTTATAAAAATACATATTGTATTTGTATTTGTAAAATCATTTGTTTCATTTATTTGTCATTGTATTTGTATCAAGTGATATTTGTTTCTTTACAAATATGAATGATGATTTTGATATACAAATACAAAATAGTACATTTGGATCAAATGATACATTACATATTTATATATTTTAGAATCACGAAAATACAATTAATGCACTTACTTGTTCGTATACAAATCCAAATGATAAATTGTACATAATCACGACTAAATACAATATGCAATCAACTTACAAATACAAATACAAAATAATTTCTTAAAAATAAAATAGTAATGAAGAAAATAGAATACAAATATAAGTATAATCCAAATATAATCTAAATATACAAACGCAATAAAATCATAATATAAATATAAAAAAATATAATATGCAATCAATTATAAAATACAAATACAAAATAGTTCTTTAAAATACAAGCGTGAATTATATAAAATATAAATGATGGCGCAAACTAACAAATACAAATACAAGTGCGAACTATTAAATACAAATACAAATGTGAACTATAAAATATAAATACAAGTGCGAACTTTAAAATACAAATACAGTTATATCAATAAATACAAAAATATAAATGACGGTGTGACTACAAATACAATAAATAATTTTGATATTTACGTTATAATCCATGACTTGAGCTCGACTAGTCATATTTTTCAAAAATACAAAAATATAAAATAGAACAAAAAAAATAAGAAAGAAAATAAGTACAAAAAAAAAGTCAAAGAAGAAAAGAAAAGAAGAAAGAGAAATAGAAGTTAGAGATTAAGGAAAGAAAAAAAAAAGAAACAAAAAAATAAAAGTAGAAAAAAATAGAAAAAAGAAGAAGAAAAAATGGAAAAAAAAAATTAAAAAAGATTATGGTAGTGTTAGACAAGAAAATATTCAGTTCAATGAGATAAACGTGATTGAGATTTTTTTTCCTTTTAAAAATATTGAATTCCATTTTTGGCGTGACTAAATATGGACTATATTCATATTTTATATGAATACATACTATCTGTAAAATCAAATACAGTGGACATAAATCAAATACAACGATTATAAATAATAATTATGTAAAATGTGACTATGAAAGGTGAATTTTATAGCAAAATACTGCTATTTTTGAAAGATTCCCAAAAATGAATTATACACAAATAGCCAATTTACTAATACTTTTGTTGGTTTATCTTGTTTGACATATTTTGACTTCATATAAATTTTAAGAAAGTAATTACAAAAATAATATATTAAATATATTAATTTCTTTAAAATTTATATTTTTTAATTTCATTTTAATTAAATACGTTTTATTTTATTCGGTGTTTAAAAAATTATAAATAAAATATACAATTTTATTATTATATCCCTTTTGTTCAAAATTAATGGTCATAAAGATAAGTTATAAAAATACTCATCAATAGATATTATTAAGACTTTCAAAAAGTAATTGTAGGGATAAAATAAAAAAATCTAATTGATTTTGTTTTGACATAGTAAGTGATCAAATGATTTAAGATATATATTTTTAATAAAATGACTAATTAATATAAAACGGAGGAAGTACTCTTTAAATATGTTACATGAAAAGATGAAATTAAAAAGTTATTGAAAAGTAAAGGATCATTCTTTTATAATTGGATTAGGAAAAAAATCATGTCAAACAAATGGAAACGAAAAAAAAAAAAAATTAGTATACACGGGTTATTTTTAGTATAAGTAATTAAATTGGTGTATAGTTAAATTTATTCATATTCTGTCGTTTCAATTTATTCTTACTAAAAATAATAGCTACACAAATAAGTCAAATTATGTCACATAAATTTAAGATAAAAATATTAAAAAGAAAAAGGAAAAATAAATGAAGTGCAATAGATCCAACTTGTAATGTGTCATACGTTGTCAGTGAGCGTGGAGAATGTTCCCTCCACATTTCACTTAGGATCTCATAGAGTGTTTCTGATTTTATTTTCACATACTATATAAAGTCAAAATAAAAAGTTTGGGTTCGAATTCTGAAAATATTTTTAATTTAATATGTCATGTAAAATAATATGCAGTCTTAACTAAGTATCTATAAGGAGTTTAATCGGTTAGCAGTTCTTCACTTGTATTTAGCTAGATTCAGCTTTGGTTATATTCAGTTAAAATTTGATTTGATTTAGTTCGAACATAATTATACACGATAAAATTTGATTGTACTTGATATTGTAAAAAGTTCGATTGGGCTTTGTTTACCTAGCTCGATGTCCTAATCTATTTTTAATTATAAATTTTGAATTTTGAACTTTAAAAATGAAGCCACATATTATAAGAAACACTTTAACCTTTAAAATAAAACTTTTCTACGTGAATCTAAATTAGTCAAGTTGCAAACCTCCACCAAACACAAAATATGAAACAAAAGAAATTGTCATTCTCTTGGTCTCTATCACAACTCACAACTAAAGTAATGAACAATAATAATAAAAATATACATGAAAAAATTAATCACATTTAGAATTATTAATAACACAACAGCTCAATTCTATCAGATCAATTGATTTTAAATATATAGAGAAAAATGGAATAATTACTCAAATTAAAAGAATCTAATGATGATCCAAATTGGAATTTATTCAAATCTAATTTTACTTTGCTTTACTGAAGATATTAATGTCTAAAGGTAGGTCCTAACAACTTATTTATCTAGATATGGAATCATTAACATAGTGCAAAGACTTAATATAACCAATAATTAAAAAACTATTTTCAATTAAAAATTATTATTTTTTTTTGAGAAAAAAAATAGGATGAAGGCCCACAAAGGAACAACATCAATGAGCCCTTATGGTTAATGGTATAGGTGGCTATGATGCTTTCATTTTTTTGCCCCCCCCCCCCCCCCCCCCCCCAAACTTTTTCTTACCTAGTGAGTAAGATATATATAAATGAAAATGAATTGTTAAACAAAGTTAATAAAACATTTTGATCCCTTAATAGAAAGTATGTTGAAGGTATAATAGACGCTTGTGATTTAATTCTTTTTCAGATTTTGTATATAACAAAAACTTTATTATACCTTGTTGCCCTTTCATATAAAAAGTGCATTATAGTTGACTTTTAAAACTATATTCAAACCTCACCATAATAGCATCGCTTGTTTCAATATTTTCTTTTATGCTAAAACTAAATATTTTTTTTATAGAGAATATATAATATAAAATAATGTAAAGATGATTCCAACATAAATCTTTTATATATATATATATATATATATATATATATATATATATATATATATATGCGCGCGTGAAGTAATTGATAGTACAAGTATAACATAACACACATGTAATAAATGATAAAACGATTAATAAATATCACAAACAAAGGGATTAAAAATGCATATTCCAATCAATTAAAATAAAATATGGGTAATCAAATATTACCAGAACTAAAATGAGAATTTATCAATCATCAAGTGATTAGAAATTCTATTATTAATAATAATAATAAATGTAACTGATTTTTTTTAATCCAAGATTCAAATCCTTGTGGTTTCTCATATAAAGTTTAACTTCTTACAGTACTAGCTGTTTATGAGCCCCCCCACACAGTAATTTACTCATTATATGTCAATATATATAATATTGCAAGATCAGCATGCTTGGGATCCTTGGACCATTGATATTGTTGTGGCCTCTTTTCTGGCAATCTTTTTATTTAAAAAAACACAGGACTTAATTATTACTACTATTTGTTAACATCCAATGAATCTAAGTATTTGAGAGCATGCACAGAATTTGATAACATTTTTAATGTTTGTGTTATGATTTGAAGATGCAAAATATTTTTCTACTCCCGTCGTTCTAGGTTATTTGGTCACTTTCTGTTTTGCACCTTACTAAGAAATTACAAATAAAATAAATATCAAGATCTTATGGAAAATATGTTATATTAATTTGTTTAGGCTTCCGAAGAAGAATATTAATTGTAGGAGTAAACTGAAATTTTTTAATTAGATTTGTCTTGATCTAATAAATGATCAGTAATTTGGGATATATATTTATAGTAATTATCAATTAAGGTGACCAACTAAATTGTGATAGGAGAGTAACAGAAAAAAGTACACGCATAACCCATGGGAGCAAACTATTTATAATACCCCTCAAGAAGTCCACGAAAAATTGCACCAACTACTACTCTTTAGTAAGTAGGTGTTTCTTAAGATCAATTAAAACTGCAAAGTAAATAATAAGAATTTACTGCGTAAAATATTCCTACTTAAGAGAGGAAAAAAACACAACCTACGATATGTAGAATTTTCAACCAACTTCACTAAACTTCAATGAGCGATTTCAGATTACAACTCTATAACCTAAGAGACTAACTTCAATGCCTCACTTAACAATTGACTCTAAATGTTATGCTACTCTCGAGAAGATAAACTCTCTTCTGTAAATTATGGCTCGAGAGGAAAGACATACACTCTAAAGTTTGGTGTTCTCTTAAGTAGAAAGATATAGTGTAGTTTTATACAATTAAGAGAAGAAGAAAATGACTTAAGAGTAAACTGATTAGGAAGAACGAGGATTCATGATCTTGATGATCTTGAACAATGAAGAAGAAGAGTAGTGGAGAGAATTGAGAAGAAGATGATTCTAATATTGATCAACTTGTTTATTCAATAGGTAGAATATATCTATATATACAGATGATAACTAACTTGATTAATGACTAAATAACTTATAACTGTTTTATGGACATAACAGAATTTACAGGATTGCCCTTCTCTATCAACTAACTTTAATATCACCTTCATTAACACTCCACCTCAAGGTTGGAAGTGCAAAAATGTTTTGAACTCCTAGCTTGAAACTGAGTAGTTGATGTTGAACCTTAGTCAAGCCTTTAGTTAACATATCTGCTAACTGCTCTTGAGTAGGCATATATGTTGTGCAGATCAATCCTTGTACAATCTTCTCTATTATGAAATAACAATCAATCTTTATATGTTTGGTTCTTTCATGATAAATAGAATTTGAAGACAGTTGAATGGTTGCTTTGCTGTCAGTGAAGATAGCTACTGGCAGAGGTAAACCCAAGATTTGAAATTTGTGGTGCACCGGTGTTGTCAAAGGCGCGCATAAGCCTCGAAGCAAGATTCAAAATGTGTTAAGCGTTCGGTTCGCTTAATGTACAGCTTAGGTTCTAATTTCTAATAGATACTTTCCCTTGTCAATGAGGCTTTCTAATTAAAGAGATGGACTATTTCACTTTATCAAAAAAAATTAATTTTTTTGTTCATAAAGTTGTCATTCATGCTTATATTATTAGTTTTGGCCTAGACATATATTTATATTTTTTCTCTCTTTATATCTTTTTCCGTTAAATCTCACACTTTATTTGTACTTTGTGCCTAAACACAATAGATCGTGAAGCTTTTTTACACTTATTGCTTTTGATAATACTGTGGTGCACAATATTATCTTAAGAGGTTGGAAAAACTTTCAGTGTCGATTAAGGGATACTATCATATTCAATTGGTCATCAAAGACATGAACAATACTGAAAAAATAAATATATAGAACAAATATGAGTTCTCAGCAAATAACTTCACTTTCTTATAATATGAAGCTTACTTTCAACATTATTGAATAATTAGTTGTGGTAGCTCAATGGTCAAGGATGATTCAGTTTACGGGATGATCGCGGGTTCGAATTCTCAATCTAGAAATTTTAATTTTATAAATTTAGCAATAAGACAAGTATTAAAAATAAAAGTAAAAATATTATGTGACTCAGGGATCGATCCCTGGTCGTGTGGATGGAAGCGATGGCTTCAACCAGCTCAACTAGGTGCACTACCATTCATTGGGGTGCACTATTAACTTTATCCAAATTTCTGAAGGTATAATATATACACATAATTTTTTCGACGTTAATAGGTTCACATGCAGCCCCACTGACACATGTGGGTCCGCCTCTGGCTACTAGTTTTTGCACTTCAATGTTCAGTTCCTTCATGAGTCCTAACAACCAGGTTATCTTAGTTATAGTAGTGGCTATTCCTCTGTATTCAACTTCATCTGAACTCCTAGAAACAGTAGATTGTTTCTTTGATTTTCATGAGACTGCAAAATTTCCAACCTTAACAAAGTAGCTAGTCATAGACCTTCTTGTGTTATGACATACAGCCTGTCTGCATCACAGAAAGTTGTGATTGTAATATCTTGTATACTTAACAATAGTATGCCGTGACCTGATTGTCCCTTGATGTACATAACAATCCTTAATGTTGCTTCCATGTAAGATCTTTTTGATTTTGAAGAAACTGACTCTGAGTTTGTGCTCCAAATAAAATGTCAAGTCTAGTCATGGTTAAGTAAAGTAACTTCCCAACTAGTCTTGGATAAGCTCCTTGATCAATCAAAGAATCATCCTTGGATGCATCAATATTTGTATAGTCATCATATCGCTTTATAGTTAGCTTACAGTTAGTCTCAATTGGTGTTATTGCATGTTTGCATTTCCTAGACCTATCTTAAAGATGAGTTCTAGTGCATACTTTCTTTTGTGCATGAGTATTCATTTACTTGATCTTGCAATTTCAATCCCTAAGAAGTACTTTAACTCTTAAGGTCTTTTATCTTGAAAGTTTGATTCATCTTAGCCTTAGTTTCCTCAATTAGTTGAATACTTCCTTCAGTAATCAGCATATCATCTACATAGATGAGTAAAAATACAAATCTTGCAGAGGTTTGCTTGATATATAGTGAGTTATCATGCTCACTTTGCTTGAACTGAAACTTTAACAAAGTCTCAGACAATTTTGCATTTCATTACCTTGATGCATGTTTCAATCCATAAAGGAATTTATTGATACATACTTGATTCTCCCCTGGCTCTTAAATCCCTAAGGTAATTGAATATAAATCTCATAATGTAAGTCACTTTGGAGAAAGTCAGTGAACACATCCATTTGATGAATATGCCACTTTCTTTGTGCAATAATAACTAGGACAATCCTAACTAATTTTTATTTTGACTACAGGACTAAAGATTTCTTGATAATTTATACCTTCTTATTGGCTATAACCCAGAGGTTTCTTTATAATTTATATCTTCTTATTTGCTATAATCCTTTATTACTAGCCTTGCCTCGAACCTCTCAATGTCTCATTTGAACTTGTATTTGACTTTAAATATCTATGTACAACCTATAGGCATCTTTCCTGTAGGTAATGCCATAATTTACCATGTCTTAATTTTCTGTAAAGCTCTTATCTCAGCATCCATTGCCTCTATCTATCTGGGTTCAGCTACAACTTCACTATATGACTGAGGTTCTATGATATTTGATATTTTAGACAAATAAACTTGATAGGCTAGTGCAACATTCTCATAGGATACAAACTTGTCCAAGCTATATGGACCTTCATGAATGTTAAGGGAAACAAAATCCTTCATCCACAAGGAAGGCTTGGTGCCTCTACCTGACCTTCTAACAAGTTTTTGAGCAGCTTGTTATGGTGCAATTATATGCTCAGGTTGAGTCACCTCTGGAGCATGAATATCAACTTCAACAGATGCTGAAGCATGTGGTTCCATGTGATGTTGCATAGGCGTACTTGCAGAGGTGACATAAATATTTCTTTGAGTAGACTCTAAGTAAATAGGAGCATAGTTTGTACCAGTGTAGTTGAATATTGGTGATGAGATTTCTTAGGCTGTGTCTTGAAGAGAAATACATCCTCTTTAAAAATGACAGGAAGTGTTAGTAAGATCATGCAGAAGATATCTTTTTAATGATTCAGCATATCCCATAAGAACATCAGTAATAGATCTTTAGTTTAGCCTGTAAGATTCATGCAAATTTTTAGTAAAGCATAGACAACTAATGACTCTTAAATGAGGTAAGGATAGATACTTTTCATATAACTTTTCAAATAGAGACATATTATCAAGAGTAGCACTAGGTAACCTATTACTTACGTAGATAGAAGCTTGAACACACAAATCTTAAAACTTAAAGAGGAATAGATCCTTGAAATATAATAACTCTAGTCATCTCAAGAATGTGCCTGTGCTTTCTCTTAGCCACCCCATTTTGTTGGCGTGTGTAAAGACATGAGGTCTGACGTATTATTCCTAATTGTGTAAACAAATCTTTGCAACTTGAGTTAACAAACTCAGTGTCATTGTCACTTCTTATAGTCTTTAACGGTCTTGTTAAACTAAGTTCTTACTAGAATAAGAAATTTTTTTAAAATCTCATACACATCAAATTTAATCTTATCAAGAATATCCATTTCATTTTAGAGTAGTCATTTACAATAGGTAAGAAATATTTGTAATCACTAAATGTAAGCATTTTATTAGGCCCCCATAAATTCATACACACCAAGTCAAAGTTGTTTAGAGTAACAGAAGAACTATTAGGAAATGGTAATCTTATTTGCTTGGCATAAGGGCAATACTATGCACTTGTTTACAGTACTAGTGATATCATCTAGTTTTATGTTCATCAATATTTTACGTACAAAACTAGATACATGACTAAGCGTTTGATGTACTAGACTATATCTAAGTTGATAAGCACTGTGGTATTAGAATCGGAATGAGAGTGTCTAGTTGTCAAAATGACTTCTTATTTATTTATGTTTCTTGATAGGATATATAATCCACCATCTTCTTTACCAATCAACTTCAACTTCCCACTGAACAGTTCCTGAAATAAAAAAAAAGTCAAGAAAGAAGGAAGTTGAACAATACCTTTGTTACCTTAGATACAAATAACAAGTTAAGTTTGAATTCGGGTATATAGAATACTCTAGATAATATATCAGCTTTAGTTAAGTTACTTGATTCTGTGTGAGTGTATAAGGCTACATCTTCATTTTGAAAATACACCTTGTTTGGTGTACTAAATCTGGACAATGATTGTCCTAACAGACTTAGATCAACTTCTATGTGACTGGTAGCTCTTGTGTCTACTATCCAACTTATCTTGCCCTTATGGGTTGTTGAAGCACCATTTATACCTGCAACATTAGCACAATATGATATTTTTGAGTTTTTGTTTAGAAACTGCATCACTTGGCAATATTGATTTCTTTTTAAGGTTCAAGGTTGTTGCATTTGAGACTATTGATGAGACTGAGCCCCTAGTACTGGCCTGGAGAAAACATCACCTTCTATTCATTTTGACTTCCAAAGCCTTATGTTATTTGACCCTTTTACACTTGATTCTGAAAGTTCTGTATGTTATCATTCTCAATTACGACATTATGAGAAGAATCATTTCCACCTATTCTTTTGTACTTAGAGTCTTGAGGATATCCCACTAACTTGTAACAAACTTCTCTAATATGGCCCTTCATTTTACAAAAGTTAAAATACAAATTTCAATTTTTCTTGAACCCTTGATAATTCCCATTATTTCTTGAATACATCACAACATCAAAAGGTTCAGTTATAATTTGTACATGTACAAGAGTAGCCCCTAACACATCTACATTATCCACCACAACCTTTTAACTTTCATCACTGAGTACTATGGAGTATACCTGATTATTCGAAAACAAGATTCATCATGAGTATTTGAATCTTGACTTACATGTATGAATCATTTAAACTCATAAAAAATGATACAACTTCAACCTCTGAAGGTGCAAGAAAAATTCTTTAGAAACTTTATAAGAACATGTTAGAGTTGGGACTAAGGCCTCAAATTCTCACCCACAGATTTTTGAGTTTAGAATAGTAAACAGAGACAAAACTTGAACCTTGGCTTAATATTGCAATTTATTTATGAAAATTAAAAGTTCTTGACCCAGCTACCTAGTTGTATCTTTCATATAGATCATCCCACACATTTTTAGCATTTGAGACATACATTATGACACAACAAGCAAAACACATTAGAAAAAGCAAAACAACAAGCTAGTCAAGAAGACAAAAATATAGAAGAATTAATAGAGCAACTAAAGAAAATAGAACTAACCCCTCAAAAAGAAAAAGAAAAAGCTAAAACAACTAAACCCAAAACATCGACCTTTTTTCAACATCCACAACCATACCAAGATCAAGCTTTACCCAAGATAGATTAAAAATCAACATATTATCTAAAATCATAAATAGACCAAAAATGACTTCAAGACACCAGCTGGAAGAAATAGCAGATGTAGACAAAGATATATAACTTTTCAATAAAATAAACTGAAATTATTAAGCGCTAAGACACTATATAATGAAGGAATGATTTCACTAGAACAATTATATAAATATTATAGGGAAAAATAAATGTGCGTTATTGAAAAATATAGCGCCAGTATAAATCTCATAAGTTCAAAATCCTTAAAACAAATTACCAAATCAAACACGAGTCTCATGCATATGGGACTTATAATAGTGGATTTGAAAGGCCTAATCAGAAAAAACCGAGGAACTAAAGTATTAGTTTCAATATATGATAATAGGTGGTCAGACTCAAAAAGATCTATAATATGAATAACAGAAGTAGACATGTCAACGAATGAAGGACTTTTTTACTGTAGTTCAGACTATATGATAAATTATTTAGAATTCGAGAAATATATAAAGATAGGTATTCAGACTAAAGGATATGAAGAGATGAATAATGAAAATAATTTACTAATATGTGTAGGATTTATAGGAAAACTTGCCACTAATAGTAGTGCAAAATTTAGATTAAAGATAGATGATGTAGTAAGTTTAATCAAAAATAAAGGTATGAGATTAATGAAACCCCTAAAGATAAATCCAGAAAAATATGCAGGATTAGAATGGAATTTAGAAAAATTTACTAAAAAAGAAATACTAAAGACAACTAATCATTTAATGTATATAAACAATAAAGGAGAAACTTCGGTAAGATTCATAGACTATCAATACACAAATAAAAAAGAAACTGATGAAGAAGTTGAAGAAGGTGAGAGCACTAATTTTATGAATATAGAAATACTAGAAGAAGGTTTTGAAGTAAATAAGGTCATAATAAAAGCAGAAGCCCTATACGAAATAACTAACAATAGAACGTTCAAATGTATAGGTTGTAAAATGGGAAATCTCAATCTTCCTGAAATTAAAGAACATTTTGTCAAATGTGACTTAAGAACAGATAATTATGGTTACACACTTAAAAAGGAAAGAAAAGAAGAAGATTTAGAAACGAGTTACAGTATAGATGAGATAGAAAGTATAAAAAACTTTATGGAAAGTGCGGAAAGTACTTCAAGACCTTTCCAAAGGACGACTGGTATGCAAAGAGTAGATATAACAACAGAAAATTTATCAAGAGATAGAGTATTCAGAATAAACCCTGAAGAACAGATAGAACGGAACATAAAACCTAGAGGAAGAAGAATGCCAATAGAAGAACTCATTAGGTTACAAAAGGTGGTAATAAAGGAAAGATTTTAAATTTAGCAGATCATGACACCCCAGACATGGAATATTGTAATAGACATATGGAAGAATGTAGTTATAGCAGACTACATACAACACATACAAGCTAATCACAAGCCAGATTTAGAAAATCTATATAGATATCTAGAAACGTTCCTAGGAGAGACTACTAAAGCATTGTGGGAAGCATACAAGACAATATTTCCCGAAGATTTTCAGGGATTGATAAAAATGGTCGCTAACCAATATAATTTTGTAAATAAAGTACATACTTTACTAACAGGTGAGGATCCCAATAGTGGATTAATAGTATTACAGAAAAGGGCTTCAATAAATTTAGAACAGTTAAGTATTAATAATTGGTTAAGAATTAAGGAATTTCTAAATAAGTATTGCTATTATTGTACCATTAGTGGAAACTCATTTGACCAGACTTTAGAAAAAAGATTATTTAAGAAATTGTCAGGAGCATTAGGAAGAAAAATAGAAGAAAAATGGTCCAAAAGAGAAGGAGTGGTACAAAATTCAGACACAAAATGATTAATAGGACAAAGAATACAACATATAATGAAAATATTACAAGAAAAGTGTACGAATATTCAAATACAAAAATAATTAAAAAGAGGTGATACAGATTTCTGTAAAAATATATATACTACGCAACATTATGATCAAGATTATAAGAAAAGAAGACATAAAAAACCATATAAAAGGGATTGTCGTCCTAAGAAAACATATTTTTTAAGAAAGTCAGAAGCGAAAAAACCATATCTACATAAACAGAGACATGTAAGAAAATATAACACCAATAGAACTTATAAAAATAAATTAGAATGTTTTACTTGTGGAAGTCTAAAAAATTTAGCAAATACTTATCCAAAAAAAATAATAGTAGATCTAAAAATGCACAATTAATAGACGAAGTAAATAAAAGTCTAATACATGTAGATAAATATATGTCAGACAACGAAAGCATATACTCTATACGGAGTATCAAAGTATTCAAAGAAGAAAAAGACACATTGAATTCCTCGAATTCTGAAGAAAAAGAATTTATAAATGAAATAGGATTAGAAAAAATAAATTCAGACTATCATGATTTAGTCAACCTTATAGAAGAATGTGAACATAAGTTTGAAAAAGGTGAAGGACTAGACAATAACCAATATGCTTACTGTAGATGGTTTCCAAGTAAAAACAAATGAGAAAATGCAGTAAATGTTATATAGAAGGATGCATAACTTGTATAAAAACAGCTTCAAGAATCAAGAAATCAAAAAATAATTTAAAAAAATTCACTAACAAGAGCCAATAAATAGAACAAATGATAGATTATTGAAACTAGAAGAAAAAAACTGAAAAGGTTGGAGATAAGAATAAATAACCTCAAAAAATAAAAAGAAGTAATTAAAGAACAAGACTTATTAGAAGTAGAATTATTGAATACATCTGTCAAAAATAATAAAGTCAAATGAAAAAAATCAATGAATATATCATTTGAAGGAATGATATGTAATGGAGAAAAGAACATTAGTACAATCAAAATCTTAACAAGAATGAGAATTCAAGATTATGAGTTTGAAACCTTAGCTATAGTCGATTTAGGATGTACAAGGAGTATATTAAATTGTAGAATTTTACCACCAAATCTAAGTAAAGAATTACCAAAACCCTAAAAATCCATCCGAATGGACGAAACTCATAATACTTATACAAAATATATACCAACAGCAAAAGTAAGCTTTACTAACACTTGTGAAAAATTTCATCAACCCTCATACAAACTCAATGAAATACTAGTTAGAGACTTAAACATAAAGGCAGACTTTTTGTTAGGACTAGATTTTATGGTAAAAAATAATGGAGGATGTTTTGTTACTAGAGATTGGATAATCTTCGCAAGCAATGTTACTCACTCACCAGTACAGACACAACTTATACTAACTAAATATCATTTTCTTGAGGATAAATCAGAAGAAAAAAGCTCGGAGAATCAGATAAAACCTGAAGAATCACTAGAATGTGATAAGGGAGAAAATTGTACATGTAGTGACAACAAAAAGCTAATAATGTATGATGAATTACAATATTTATTAATAATAGAAGAATTAGAAAAAGACTTCACTCTAAAAGAAATGAATACAAAATTATATAATTTTAAGAAAGGAATGCAACAAATAAGAGTAATAAAAGATCAAAAAGACCAAGATGAAATAATACAAATCCTAGAAAAAATAAAAATAATTGGAGAAAACCCTTGCAGCACTGAGACTCCAATCAAATTGCCTGAAAATTAGAAATAATCTGTAATACCCCGTACTTTTACCTAACTTAAATTCGTCCCAAAGATGTCAAAGACATGCTTAAAATATGCATACACTTTTATATACGAGGAATTTTCAAGATTTTCACTTTTTTTATGTGGAAAATTGAATAAACTTTTCATCGATATCAAATTTTCCTAAATCCAATAACCAGATAAGAAGTTATGGCGATTTAAAGTTTCAGTCATAAAACATCGTCATTTCAGCCAGTGGCGCGTCACGCCATAAACCAAAATGAAGTTTTTTAGTTTTCAGTAACACTTCACGATTACACCGCATCGTGGAGGGCTCCTAAATCCAGTTGTCCTTTTTCTAGTAAATATCCGCGATGTTTTCGCATCACGCCAAACTTCCAGGTCGCAAACAAAGTGGCAATGCGATAGCTCTGTGCGCGGCCCCATGCAGATTCTCAATTTTCCAGTTCCAGTGGCTTGGCTCAATAGTGGAGCTTCACGCCAAGGATGAAAATCGAGAATTTTCCAATTTTTGCGCTTTTAAATTCCAGGGTCGTTTGGTCTTTTCCCATGACTCCAATTCCACCTAATCACGGGATTTAACCCTAAGAATGCACTATTTGCTCACTTTTGCATTAGTCTCTAAAATTAAAAGCACCTCTATTCAAGAACAAGAACCCTAGCTCTCAAATTCAAGGGCCAAATCACAAGAACTCTTCACCAATCCTTCCAAATTCGTTAACTCAGGTATGCATAGTGTTCATTCATGGATTTCTTTCGTTCATGAAGCCCAAGGATCAAGTTTTAAACTATGAATTATGATATTCATGCTATGTGTTGATTATGTTCATGTGGTTGTTGTTGTTGTATGATTTCCAAGTTGGAATCTTTATGAGTTTTTATGAAAATATGCCAGCATGTGAGTTGAAAACCATGAATTTTAGCTGGTTATGATATGTTAATTTGATGATTTTGTCATACCTTAAGTCATGCACCTTAAGTGTTTGAAAAAATGCCTAAGAGATTAGAAATTATGTAATATGACTCAATTGTAACTTAAGTGAAGGATTCATGTTTTACCCTTATGTTCAAAATGACTCCCATGCTATTGATGTGCAATGTATATGTTTGTTGGAATGCACATGATGCTAGAGTATGAAATTATGACATTGAGTATATGCATTCCTACCATGTACAAAATTATGATAACCATGTACTTCATGAAATCCCCAACTTATTGTATTATGGATTGTTGATGTTGGTCGTGTATTCAAGAATGTCATGCCTTGTCAGTTTCCTTCTATCGAGTCCTGGGGGTACTTGTACCTGATAATTTAGCTATGTGCCTAGAGCCAGTGTCATGTTTTCATAATATCCTCAGTCAAGTCATGTTCAGTAGAATTCAGTCAGTCATGTGACTCAGGAAAACTCAGTAAACTCAGTAATCTCAGAAAGCTTAGTATTTCGGTAATCTTAGTAGTTTTTCATCAGACAACAGAACTCAATGAACTCAGTCCAGTTCAGTGAATCATGTTCATGTCTATTCAGATGGGAGTAGGATTTAGCACTGAGTGAACCCAAGGATGAGGACATACACTGACAGTTGAGGGTGTGATCCTTAAAAGCAATCCCTGTGTTCCAGAACTATGTAGCCAACATAGGTTGAGACATCAATACTGACAGATGAGGGTTGATAAGGTGGATAAACGCTGTCAGATAAGGGTCTCACTATTCTCTTTTAGGGGTTGATGAGGTAGATAAACACTTTTAGATAAGGGTCCCACCATTTTCTTTTAAGGACACTGTCAAATGAGGGTCACCCACAGCTTGTCTTTACCAGTGGCGCGGTATTGACACCCTTCCAATTGGGGTTATAGAGTTACAAATTGGACCCAACCTAGCTATATTACTTTATTTGGAGCATGTCGGTTAGATGACTACTTCCCACAGTTACAGTTTTAGACTCAATCTCAGTAATAAAACTCAGATAGTTCTTTAGAATTTCAGGACTATCAGATACAGTCAACTCAAAATAGTACGGAACTGAGTTAGTTCCATCAGAACCTAGACTGTCAGATACAGTCGCTTAGCATTAGTTATATCAGTTATCAGTAATCAGACTCAGTAGTCAGTACCATCATGAATTCAGTCACAGTCACTTATTCATGCATGTATTTTCACGTTCATGTTATACAGTCAGTTAGTAGTGTTCATGCATTTGAACTCTTTGTATTCAGCCTACCTCACATGCATACCAGTATATTCAATCATACTGACGCATTTGCGCTATGGTGTTGTATACCATAGGTTCAAAAGCACGAGCTCCAGAGCATCAGTAGTATTCCAGTCTCAGCAGACAGAATTAGCAGTGAGTCCTCATCCTTCGAGGACATGATCATTACTTTATTATTTCATTTATTAGTTTATCTCAGTAGTTGGAGTTAGTTAAGGACATGTCCCATCAACTTCTTATTCAGACAATTCAGTCAGTTAGAGGCTTTTCAGACTACAGTATGTTTAGATAATTTATTTTAGTTCATGTTTTGGTATTGATATACCATACTCTCAGATATTATGTTTTGTCCGTTTTGAACCTTACGGCATGTTTCAGTCTATTATTTTCACATTTTTACATGATGTTATACAGTATAGAGGTACAAATATCAGTCATGGGTTAGCTTGTGATCCTTCAGGATCATGAGCACCGTGTAGTGTTTCGGGTACCAAATTCAGGGCGTTACATAATCAATCAAGAATCTACCATAAAAACAACATCCATAAAAGCTACAAATGAAGATCTTAAAGATTTTGAAGTACAAATAAAGGAACTATTAGAACTAGAGATAATTAGAAGATCTAAGTCAAGACATAGATCAGCAACTTTCATAGTAAGAAACCATAGTGAAATAGTACGAGAAAAAGCTAGAATGGCAATAAATCATAAAAGACTAAATGATAATACTACGATGGATGGATATAAGCTATCAGACAAAACAAAATTAGTAAATAGAATACAAGGAAGAAAAGTATTTAGTAAGTTTGATTGTAAATTCGGATATTTGCTAGTTAAGATGCATGAGGATAGTATAGAATGGACAGATTTCAGATTTCAAGAAGGGCATTTTGATTGGCTAGTTATACCGTTCAGACTAAAGACAAATCCTCCAATTTTTCAAAGAAAAATGGATGATATTTTTGGAAATTATAAAAATTTTGTATTAGTATATGTAGATGATATTTTAGTTTTCAGTAATAACATGAGAGAACATCTAGGACATTTACAACAAATTTTAAAACTATTTGTAGACAATGAAATAATAATAAGTAGAAAAAGTGAAACTATGTAAAAACAATATTAATTTTCTAGGAGTAGTCACTAGGGATGGAAGAATAAAACTACAACCACACATAGCTAAGAATTTATTAGAAATGTTAGACAGATTAGATAAAATCAAGGATTTACAAAAATTTTAGGAATACTAAATTGTGTTAGAACTTTTATTAAAGATTTAGGAAAGATAGCAGGGCTGCTATATTCTAAAATCGGATCAACAAGCCAGAAGACTTTTAATATTGAAGAAATAAAATTAGTCGAACAGCTTAAACGCATAATTCAAGACATCCTGGACTTGACGCTACTGTTAAAAACAGACTATTTAATAGTCGAAACTGATGAAAGTCTTCGAGGATGGGGAGCAATATTAAAAGCAAAACCTAATAGATACAATGAGAAGAAAGATGAGAAAATCTGTGCTTATTCAAGCAGAAAATATAAAGAAAAAGGCAACCTAAATAGTATAGACGCAGAAACACTAGTAGTAATCTATGGTTTAAATAGTTTTAAATTTTATATATCAAATAAACCTGAAATATTAGCAAGAACTGACTGCGAAGCTATAGTAAAATTCTACCAAAAATAAAAGTAAAGAATAGTAGTAAAACTAACGAGTTTTATTTCAGTATGTATACAGGCAAGGGAAAAGATAAGGCTGAGGCCTCGTCCTCCCAAAATATATGAGGAGGTTAATGAGCAATACTCATTACAGACAACTTACAATGTTGAAACATCAAAAATTAGAAAGGATGATTTTTGGGCCACACGACTTGATCAGTTATGAGCCATCCAAACTGACTTTCAAACTTAGACCATATGTGCGAGTGGACAAACAACAGATATGCCTAATCGATAATTTATGGATATCCTACAATAAGGCACCTAGAAACAATAGTTATTTTATCTCAGTCCTAAATGCGTTAAACTATTATTTTACTAAGAAGAATAACACTAACAGACTTAAATTTTATATTGTTCTTAGTGGCCTGATACAAGAAGTATTTTACACATGGATAGAAGTAATGGAATCTATAAAAGACTATACAACACCTCTCTATAAAGGTTTTAATGAGCTCACAGAAGCATTAGACTATGGTCGAGGACATCTAGGGTCAAATTAGTGTATTACTCTAGCTTTAATACCAAATATGAAAAAAAATTCTCAATATAATATCAAAAAAGACACAGATAAAATTTTATTTTGCGATCATTATTCTTCAATGATCGAAGCTTTTAGAAGACTAAACCATGCAAATGAGACTCTAAGACAAGACAATGAGAACCTTATAAATGAAAAAAGACAAATGATAGAACATATAAGCATTCTACAATATCGTATTAAAGTTCTTCATTACGAATTATCCCAGTAGATTCAACATACCTATGAAATCCAAATAGTTCCAAAGAGTTCTCCTAAATATGGATAAGAAGGGTGTGCATTTCCCAATTAATGTAGAAAGATCTACTATATCGGGTAATGATACAACTAGTCCAGTTGAAACGGTAGTTGGTAAAGACTTACCAAATTCGTTAATGGCTGAAACTTTGTCAAAAGTGTAGGGGAATTCCCCAATCAGTTTCTAAACAACAGATACACTGATACTAGATGAAGGAACGTCGGCACCTACCCAAGACAAAAATGAAAAAAGGGGTTCTACCTGCGAAGAAAGAAAAGTGGTAAAATAAATATAGAATAGATAGTAGAAGACTTTATCAAAAAATAACTAGCGGAATATCCTAAAGAAATAGTAATGAAAAATCCAAAGCCTGAGTTAAGATCTAGGATTTTCTAAGTAGAAGAGAGAAGACCTAGAACTGGAACAAGACTAGGCCTATCAAATGGAGACAGTGAAGAATATGATCAAGCAATGAAAGATGACTATAACTCAACTATGGATCAATTAGCTCAAGATCCAAATGTAGATGATAATTTTGGAATAAGTTTCGATCTAGAAGCGTTACACAATTTGAAAATGTAAACAGTAAAGATACCCGTAAAAGGATAAAGTTCAAGACGTAAGCAATGATGTAAAGAATGAAAGAATGGTGCTAAGTGAAAAATAAATGGACGGATATAACATGATCATGTGACGATAGGGACCAAAAAGTGTACCCGGCATATAAAAAGTTTCTTAAATACATTTGAAATCTGAAATTAAAGTCCGCCAGTTGCCTATAAATACCCACTTCGTCAGGCTTAATAAGACAGAATGAAAAAAAGATTAGAGCACAAGAACTCAAGAGTAGAAGGAAAACAAGAGTGAAAATTTCTTAGTTTTTAAGTTGGGTTAGAAAACCAGAGAGGGAGTAAGTAAGTTTGTGTATAGAGAACAACCCTTTCAAAGTCTTCTACGGATTTTTCAAATCCCTAAAAATTTACAGATCAATCCATCGTTACTGCTAAAACACTAAGAACTAACCATATACTAGGGTATATTCTACAAGTAATTTATAGGAATTCATGAAAATTTCATATATCAAACAACATAATTTACATTGTAGAGAAAAAAGATACAATGATTTTAAGTAACAACTACTTACATGTCTTAAGTGAAGAGAGGTTTTCCTTTCGGGAGCCCCTAAAACTTTTGCAGCTACGGAGGAAAGGACTTAGATACCATACACAAACTTACTTTCTCTCTCTCTCTCTCTCTCTCTCTCTCTCTCTCTCTCTTTTTAACCCAATTTAAAAACTAAGAAATTTTCACTCTTGTATTCCCTCTACTCTTGAGTTCTTGTGCTCCAATATCTTTTTCACTCTGTCTTCTTAAGTTTGACGGAATGAGTATTTATAGGCATTTCATTCAATTATGAACTTCAAATATATTTAAGAAATTTTTTGCATGCCGAGTATACTTTGTAAGCCCCATTGTCATATTGTCATGTTTCCTCTTTAATTCATATCCGTCCATTTATTTTTTACTTAGCATTAATCTTTCATCCTCTACATCATTGCCTAAGTCTAAAAATTTGTCTTTTTAGAGGTATCGTCACTGCTTATGTTTTCAAATTGTGTAATGCTTCTAGATCAAAACTCATTCCAGAGTCATCGTCAGTATTTGGGTCTTGAGCAAATTTATCCATAGCTAAGTTATAGTCATCTTTCATTGTTGGATAATATTCTTCACTGTCTCCACTTGACAGGCCTAGTCTTGTTTCAGCTCTAGGTCTTGTCTCTTCTTCTTAGAAAATCCTAGATCTTGGCTCAAACTTTGGATTTTCCATTACTATTTCTTTAGGCTGTTCTGCAAGCAATTTTTTGATAGAGTTTGCTACTAATTGTTCTATATTTCTTTTACCACTTTTCTTTCTTCGCGGGTATAAACCTTTTTTATTTTTGTCTTGGGTAGGTGCCAACGTTCCTTCGTCTAGCGTCTGTGTACCGATTATTTTGAAACTGGTCAGGAGAATTCTCCCTACATTTTTGGCAAAGTGTCAGTAACTAACGAACTTAGTGAGACTTTACTAGCTGCCATTTGAACTGAACTAGCTGTATTATTACCCGATACAGTAGGTCTTTCTACATTCATTGGAGAATGCACACCCTTTTTGTAATACCCCAAAAAAGATTTTGTTGAAATTTTATGTATAAACGTGTTGGGTTCTATCTTCTAGAATGAATTATAAATTTTCTATGTGGAATGTCATAGATTATGACCCACCATTGCATAGAGTATCAAATAAGCTATCCAATGATATGTGGATCATCCAAAACAGACACCCGAGCGACAAGTTATGAACATTCCGATCGAACTGTGAATAGTAGTAAACAGTAAAACGTGCAGAAAAAAGTACTGAGGACTGGCATATTTTGGGTCAACTTCAAACAATCATAACTCCTCGTACACAATGATATGGGTGAGATACTATATATCAACGGAAAGATATGAGAGTCCTCTTTCTAATGAAATTGGTTTCATCCAATTTGGATATCGGAGTAAAACATTATGGTTGATCTACTTTAGACTATCAAAACAGTCCACCAAAGGACAGATTCGAGAATTTTTTTGATTTTTAAGGGCGTTTTGGTCATACCTCCTCACCCAAAATCCGTCCAAACCCTATATTAAATCCTATTAGAAGCATTATATGTTATATTTCATCAAATTCCCTAAAAAAGAAAACCCTAAGCTCCTACATCCAACTTCAAGAACCTCCAAAGTTCACCATTAATTCGACAAATTTATTCAAGATTCCAAGTTCCTAGTTCAAGAACTCCAAGAACCATCATTCAAAGGCACGATTAACATCTCAAAAATGAGTATCGATCTAAAGTTCATCATTCAAGGTATTTGGAATTTTTCAACAAGAACTCTCTTTCGTTCTTGTGCTCAAAATTAATTTTCTTTACAAAGGCATGATTTTTATTTGATTTTTACGAATTTGAAGCCTGAACCCATATCTTATGATGATTATTATAAAATCTTGATGCTTATGATTTTGAAAGATGAATTTACATGTGTGGAGATATAAAGCATGAATCTTGAACGATATTTATCATGATTTTGATATTTGGGTCGTGAATCCCTATTAGAAATTATGTTCTTTTGAGAAAATATGTGTTATAAGCATGTTGATGTTGAATATTTGAGATATTTTGAATGATTTGACCTTTTGGTCTTAATGGAGTTATTTTGAACTCGAGTGTGAAAGAAATCCACAACGTGGTTGATTTTGATAGATGGGAAGCATGATGGCTCCCGATGTATATTTATATATTACTGAAATTATTTTGTTGTGGATTGTCTTTGAAATGATCTGAGCTAAGTCCGGGAGAAATCCTTAGCACCGGGTGGGAGGTATAAAGCGACCTTACTTTCCTAGAACTACGTGCCCTTGTAGGAGTGAGCCTGAGGTTGATTTATATAGTGATCACTAGTTTATGTGGATTTTATATCGATAGTCCTGCTCAGATGTCAAGGATAGGACGGCTCTCCCCAATGTGGATTGTACGTTGGACTCCATGTAGCTCACATGGTTTATGTCGGTTATAGGAACTTCCAGTGTGTGTGTGTTTCCTTGTGTCTATGGTGAATGGTGAAGTGATTTGAAAGTGGAATTGTGAAAGTTATTCTTTCAAAATATTTAAATGATATTTACATTATGAGAATTGATATTCTTGATGAATTGAAAGTGATTGACAAATTATATGATGACTCACATGTGTTATTGTACTTATTTCATCCTCTCATGATTATGATGATTTTCTTCGGGCTATGTGAGTCTTTCATACATCCTGCATATTTCTTATAAATACTTATGATGATGATGTTTATACAACTGCATACACCCCCATATACTTAGTTCCTTTCTAGGGTATTGACCCACATCTTCGGATGTGGGCTGCATTTTCTCGAAATATAGGTTCAGGTACTCAGTTCCAGGTTTGATAGTGATTCTTTGGGCACGCTGTTCTACATCCTCTATTGTGGTGAGTCCTCATGTTTCGAGGATGCGATGTCTGATGTTGGTTTCAAGCAATTGTTTATATTTGATAACTGAGTATGAGTCAGTTGGGGCATGTCTCAATGACTCGCTGGTTTTATTGATTTTCTTAGAGGCTTGTCAAACTAGTATAGATGTTAGGAGTTGACTAATAAGTCATATTTTGTTATCTTTCTGAAATTCTTTTATTCTTGGATGATGATTACTCTATTGATATTTGAGGGTTATTTATGAAAACCCCATTGATTTGTGTTAAACTGAATGAAAATGGATGAAAGGGTTAGCTTGGGGCTACTCGTAGCCTCAAGCACCGTGTGATGCTCCAGGACCCATTTTACGGGGCATTACAAAATTGGTATCAGAGCTTAAGGTTTTAAGGTGTCCTAGGGAGTCTGACAAGCCACGTTAAGTAGAGTCTTGATCATCGATGTGTAGCGCGCCACATCTATGAGCAAGAGGCTATAAGACGTTTTAGGAAAAAGTATGATTCTTTCTTTCAGAAGTCTATCGTACTTAAAGTGTCTCTCTCTGCTATTGATTTGTGCTCTCCTCTTTCAGAAATATGCCTCCACGTCGAGCGAGTCAGAAACCTCAACCCGCTGACCCATTGAATGAAAATGTGTCTCATGCTAAATTTTGGGCAGCCTTTCAGGCGCTGGCCCAATCTCTTACTGCAAATATTCAGGCCAACTCGGCCCCAGCTCCATAGCAGCAAGGAGGTGATTCAACTGCTGCCAGGATCCGTGACTTCATGCGGATGAATTCGCCGGAATTCTATGGGTCCAAGTCTAATAAGAATTCACGATTATTTTTAGAGGAGGTGCAGAAGATTACTCAGGTGATGCATGTATCTGAGGAACATAGTGTCGAGTTGGCTGTGTATAGGTTGAAAGACCTTGCTTATGACTGGGTTGTTGCTTGGAGGAAAAGTAGAGGTAAGAGAGCTATCCCTACAACTTGGCAAGAGTTCCAGGATGCATTCCTGGATAAGTTTTTCCCTTTAGAGATGAGGGAGGCGAAGGTGGAAGAGTTTATGAACCTGCGACAGGGCTCTATGACTGTTAGGGAGTATTGTCTAAAGTTCAATCAGTTGGCCAAGTATGCTCCTGACTTAGTGGCTGATAATCAAGATAGTATGAGTAAGTTTGTGAGTGGAGTGTCTAGTTATGTGGTTAAGGAGTGTAGGTCTGCTATGCTGAATAGTGAGATGAATCTTTCTAGGCTGATGACTCATGCCCAACAAATTGAGTTAGACAAGATTAAGGAGAGAGATAGAATGAAAGGGAATAAGAGATCTAGGTCCGAGCAGCACGGACAGGGTCAGACTAAATCGCAGGGAGGGAGTTGCCCTCAGTATCAGGATCATTCGTCTATGCCAGCACCTTCATCTGCTAGTGCTCCCATTCCTAGAGGTAGGCAGGAGCAAGGTAGCAGATCATATGAATCCAGGTCCCAGTACAATGCTGGCAGTAAGCCAAATCATCCCCTGTGTCCTAATTGTGCTAGGGCTCATTCGGGTGAGTGTTGGGGTGACAAAAGGGGTTGTTTCCGGTGTGGTGACATGGGTCACAGAGTTAGAGATTGTCCACAGATAGACAAGGGCGTCGTTACTATTGCCCTTAGACCCATACTCAAACTGTTAGTGCTCCAGTTCCAGCAAATCGCCCAGCCCCAGCTCAAGGCGCCTCTTCTAGCAATGCTGGCGGGCAGCGCCAGAATAGATTCTATGCTTTACCGTCCCGCCATGAACAGGAGGACTGTCTCGATGTTATTTTTGGTATGCTTCGTATATTTTAGTTTGATATGTATGCTTTGTTGGATCCTGGATCCAGTTTTTCATATGTTACACCTTTGATTGCTGTGAATTTTGAAATGAGTCCTGAGATTATTCTTGAGCCTATCCTAGTTTCCACCCCAGTGGGTGATTCGATTGTTGCCCAGAAAGTGTATAAAAAATATCCTGTTAGCGTTCTTCATAGAGTCTTGTTGGCTGATCTGATTGAGTTAGACATAGTAGATTTTGATATGATTCTGGGTATGAATTGGTTGTATTCTTCTTATGCCTCTATTGATTGTCGGACCCGAGTGGTCAAGTTTCAGTTTCTGGGTGCATCCGTGTTTGAGTGGTCTAGGAATTCTGTGTCACCCAAGAGTCATTTTATCTCTTACCTCAAAGCTAGAAAGCTTATTTCCAAGGGGTGTATTTACCATTTAGTTAGAGTCAAAGACACTAAGTCTGAAACTCTAACTCCCCAGTCTGTTAACGTCGTCAATGAGTTTTCTGATGTCTTTCTGGATGATCTCCCAAGGATACCTCCTGATAGAGAGATAGAGTTTGGGATTGATCTTTTTCTTGATACTCAGTCCATTTCTATTCCTCCTTACCGTATGGTCCCTGCAGAACTTAAGGAGTTGAAAGAGCAACTCAAAGATCTACTAGATAAGGGTTTCATAAGGCCCAGTGTTTCTCTTTGGGGTGCTCCTGTGTTGTTTGTGAGAAACAAAGATGGCTCTTTGCGTATGTGCATTGATTACCGCCAACTGAATAAAGTCACCGTAAAAAATAAGTACCCCCTTCCGAGAATAGATAATTTATTTGACCAATTGCAAGGTGCAAGTTATTTTTCAAAGATAGACCTTCATTCCGGCTATCATCAACTCAAAGTTAGGAAGTGTGACATCCTGAAAACCATTTTCTGAACTTGTTATGGCTATTTTGAGTTTCTTGTTATGTCTTTCGGGTTAACTAATGCCCCAGCAGCTTTCATGGACCTCATGAATCGAGTGTTCAGACCATATCTGGATATGTTTTTCATAGTGTTCATCGATGATATACTGGTGTACTCTCGTGGTGAGGATGAACATTCTGATCATCTCCAAACTGTCTTTCAAACCCTTAGAGATCACAAGTTGTTTGCCAAGTTCAGTAAGTGTGAGTTTTGGCTAAGGTCAGTTGCTTTTTTGGGTCATATCATTTCTTCCGAGGGTATTAGAGTTGATCCCCAAAAGATCAAAGCTGTTAGAAATTTGCCTAGACCTATTTCTCCGACTGATATCCGAAGTTTCTTGGGTTTAGCTGGCTATTACCGTCGTTTTATTGAGGGTTTCTCCTCTATAGTGTCTCCTATGAATCGGTTGCCCCAAAAGAAAGTTAAGTTCTTGTGGTCCAAATCTTATGAGAAGAGTTTTCAGGAGTTGAAGACTCGACTCACTTCAGCCCCTGTTTTGACTTTGCCTGATGGTATTGATGATTTTGTGGTGTACTGTGATGTTTCAAGAGTTGGGTTGGGTTGCGTATTGATGCAGAAGGGTAAGGTGATAGCTTATGCTTCTAGACAGTTGAAACCCCATGGAAAAATTACCCCACTCATGTGACCTTGAGTTGGCTGCTGTTGTGTTTGCTTTGAAAATCTGGAGACACTATTTGTATGGTGTCCATGTTGATGTTTTCAATGATCATAAGAGTCTGCAGTATGTGTTTACCCAAAGAGAATTGAATCTTAGGCAGAGACGATGGTTAGAATTATTAAAGGATTATGATATGAGTGTGTTGTACCATCCGGGCAAGGCCAATGTTGTGGCAGATGCCCTAAGTAGAGTGTCTATAGGTAGTGTTTTGCATGTGGTAGAAGGTAATAAAGAGTGGGCTCGTGATGTACATCGTTTGGCTAGATTGGGGGTTAGGTTGTTTGACTCTACTGAAGGTAGTATAGGGGTTCAGAGTAGTTTTGAATCCTCCTTGGTTTCGGAAGTGAAGGAAAAGCAATACTTAGATGCTAGTTTGGTCAGACTGAAGGAGTCAGTCAAGGACCAAAAAGTAGAGGTTTTCTCCCAAGGAGGAGATGGTGTGTTGAGATTGTAGGGTAAATTATATGTCATGAATGTTGATGATCTGAGATAGAGGATTATGGCTGAAGCGCATGGGGCACGATATTCTATTCATCCTGGTGCCACCAAGATATACTGAGACTTGCAGGAAATCTATTGGTGGAGTGGCATGAAGAAAGATGTAACAGCATTTGTAGCTAAGTGTGCAACATGCCAACAGGTTAAGGTTGAACACCAAATACCTGGTGGTATGATGCAAGAGTTTAGTATTCCCACCTGAAAGTAGGAAGAGATAAATATGGACTTCGTGATTGGTTTACCTCCTTCCCGACGCCATCATGATTCCATTTAGGTTGTGGTTGATAGGTTGACTAAGTCTGCTCATTTCTTGCCTGTTCATACTTCATATACTGCTGAGGATTATGCTAGATTGTATATCTTAGAGCTAGTCAGACTGCATGGAGTTCCCTTGTCTATCATTTCGAATAGGGGTACTCAGTTCACTTTGTAATTTTGGAAAGCTTTTCAGAAGGGTCTTGGTACCCAAGTGCTTTTGAGTTCTGCTTTTCATCCACAGACCGATGGTCAGGCTGAGCGGACCATCCAGACCTTAGAGGATATGTTGAGATCTTGTGCACTTGACTTTAAGGAAAGTTGGGATGATCACTCACCGTTGATAGAGTTTGCTTACAATAACAGTTTCCACTCTAGTATTAGCATGGCTTCGTTTGAAGCCTTATATGGGAGGAAGTGTAGATCACCCATAGGTTGGTTCAAGGTGGGTGAAGTGGCTGTGAGTGGTCTTGATTCGGTATTTGAGGCTATGGAAAAAGTTAAGTTGATTAGGAAAAGGTTGAAAACTGCGCAGAGTCATCAGAAGTCATATGCGGATGTTAGAAGGAGAGACTTTGAGTTTGAAGTTGGTGACCTAGTGTATCTGAAAATTTCACCCTTGAGGGGGGTGAAGAGATTTGGAAAGAAGGGGAAGCCTAGTCCCCGTTATGTTGGTCCTTACAAAATTCTTAGCCGTGTTGGTAAGGTAGCTTATGAGGTCGAGTTGCCTTCTGAGTTGTCCTCGGTTCATCCAATATTCCATGTCTCCATTCTTAGAAAGCATAGTAGCGATGCTGTGGTAGTGGATTCCTCTGTGAGTGTTGACATTCAAGAAAATCTTTCTTTTGATGAGATTCCTGTTGAGATTCTTGATTTCAGTTTCCAAAGACTAAGGAACAAAGAAGTTTCCTTGGTCAAGGTGTTGTAGCGAAACCAATCTGTTGAGGGTGCAACTTGGGAAGCTGAGGCGGATATGCTATCCAAGTACCCGCACCTATTTTCCGCAAACTCCGACCAAGCCGAAGGTACCGTTCTTTCCTAAATCATGCACCTTTTATAAAAGTTGCAGCAGTTCAGCTGTCATTTATTATGTGTTCAGCTGTAATTTCTTGAATTTATGCATTCTATGTTGCATTCGGAGTGAGAAACGATATTGTGATGAGTCTAATGGTTTCACCTGTATGCTCTATTCCCTATCTAATCTTGGCATGTCTAGCATTATTCGAGGATGAATTTTTCCAAGGGGGGATGATGTAATACCCTGGGAAATTTTTCGTTGAAATTTTATGCGTAAACGTGTTGGGTTCTATCTTCTAGAATGAATTATAAATTTTTCTTGCGGAATGTCTTAGATTATGACCCACCATTGCGTAGAGTATCAAATAAGCTTTCCAATAATATGTGGATCATCCAAAACGAACACCCGCGCGATGAGTTATGAACATTCCGATCGAACCATGAATAGTAGTGAACAGTAAAACGTGCAGGAAAAAGTACTGAGGCTTGGCGTATTTTGGGTCAACTTCAAACGATCATAACTCCTCGTATACAATGATCTGGGTGAGATAGTATATATGAACGGAAAGATATAAGAGTCCTCTTTCTAATGAAATTGGTTTCATCCAATTTTGATAACGAAGTAAAACGTTGTGGTTGATCTACTTCAGACTATCAAAACAGTCCACCAAAGGAGAGATTCGAGAATTTTTTTTGATTTTTAAGGGCGTTTTGGTCATTCCCCCTTACCCAAAATCCATCCAAACCCTAATTAAAGCCTATTAGAAGCATTATATGTTATATTTCATCAAATTCCCTAAAAAAAAACCCTAAGCTCCTACATCCAACTTCAAGAACCTCCAAAGTTCACCATTAATTCGACAAATTTATTCAAGATTCCAAGTTCCTAGTTCAAGAACTCCAAGAACCGTCATTCAAAGGCACGATTAACATCTCAAAAATGAGTATCGATCTAAAGTTCATCATTCAAGGTATGTGGGGGTTTTCAACAAGAACTCTTTTTCGTTCTTGTGCCCAAAAGTAATTTTCTTTACAAAGGCATAATTTTTATTTGATTTTTACGAATTTGAAGCATAAACCCATATCTTATGATGATTATTATGAAATCTCGATGTTTATGATTTTGAAAGATGAATTTATATGTGTGGAGATATAAAGCATGAATCTTGAACGATATTTATCATGATTTTGATATTTGGATCGTGAATTCCCATTGAAAATTGTGTTCTTTTGAGAAAGTGTGTGTTATAAGCACGTTGATGTTGAATATTTGAGATATTTTGAATAATTTGACCTTTTGATCTTAATGGATTTATTTTGAACTCGAGTGTGAAAGAAATCCACAACGTGGTTGATTTTGATAGATGGGAAGCATGATGGCTCCCGATGTATATTTATATATTACTGAAATTGTTTTGTTGTGGATTGTCTTTGAAATGATCTGAGCTAAGTCCGAGAGAAATCTTTAGCACTGAGTGGAAGGTATAAAGCGACCTTACTTTCGTAGAACTACGTGCCCCCGTAGGAGTGAGCCTGAGGCTGATTTATATAGTGATCAATAGTTTGTATGGATTTGATATCGATAGTCCTACTCCGATGGCAAGGATAGGATGGCTCTCCCCAACGTGGGTTGTAAGTTGGACTCCATGTAGCTCACATGGTTTATGTCGGTTATAGGATCTCCCAGTGTGTGTGTGTTTCCTTGTGTCTATGGTGAATGGTGAATTGATTTGAAAGTGGAATTGTGAAAGTTATTCTTTCTAAAGATTTAAATGATATTTACATTATGAGAATTGATATTCTTGATGAACTGAAAGTGATTGACAAATTATATGATGACTCACATGTGTTATTGTACTTATTTCATCCTCTCATGATTATGATGATTTTCTTCGAGCTATGTGAGTCTTTCATACATCTTGCATATTTCTTATAAATATTTATGATGATGATGTTTATACGACTGCATACACCCCCATTACTCGGTTCATTTCCATGGTACTGACCCACATCTTCGGATGTGGGCTGCATTTTCTCGAAATATAGGTTCAGGTGCTCAGTTCCAGGTTCGACAGTGATTCTTCGGGCACGCTGTTCTACATCCTCTGTTGTGGTGAGTCCTCATGTTTTGAGAACGTGATGTCTGATGTTGGTTTCACGGAATTATTTACATTTGATAACTGAGTATGAGTCAGTTGGGGTATGTCTCAATGGCTCGCTGGTTTTATTGATTTTCTTAGAGGCTTGTCAGACTAGTATAGATGTTGGGAGTTGACTAATAAGTCGTATTTTGTTATCTTTCTGAAATTCTTTTATTCTTGGATGATGATTACTCTGTTGATATTTGAGGTTTATTTATGGAAACCCCGTTGATTTGTGTTGAACTGAATGAAAATGGCTCAAAATTTTAGCTTAGGGCTACTCGTAGCCTCAAGCACCGTGTGATGCTCTGGGACCCATTTTTCGGGGCGTTACACTTCTTATCCATTTTTAGGATAACTCTTTGGAACCATTTGACTTTCATAAGTCTGTTGATTCTGCTGGGATAATTCGTAATGAAGAACTTTAATACGATCTTGTAGAATTCCTATATGTTCTATCATTTGTCTTTTTTCATTTATAAGGTTCTCATTTTATTGTCTTAGAGTCTCATTTGCGTGGTTTAGTCCTCTAAAAGCTTCGGTCATTGAAGAACAATGATCGCAAAATATAATTTTATATGTCCTTTTTGATATTATATTGGGAAACTTTTTTCATATTTGGTCTTAAAGCTGAAGTAATATAATTCTTTGGCCTTAGATTTCCTCAGACATAGTCTAATGCCTCTTTGAGGTCATTGAAACCTTTATAGAGAAGTGTTGTATAGTATTTTATAAAATTCATTACCTCTATTCATGTCTGAAATACTCCTTGTGTATGGCCCCTAAGAACAACATAAAATTTAAATTTGTCAATGTTATTCTTCTTAGTAAAATAATTGCTTAAAACATTTAGGACAGATAAAATAGCTATTATTTCTGGGTGCCTTATTATAGAATATCCATAAATTGTCGATCAGGCATATCTGTTGTTTGTCCACTCGCACATCTAATCTAAGTTTGAAAGTCAAGTTGGATGGCTCATAACTGATCAGGTTGTGTGGCCTGAAAAATCAACCTTTCTAATTTTGAATGTTCCAACATTATAAATGGTCTGTAATGAGTATTGCTCATTAACTTTCTCATATAGTCTTGGGAGGACGAGGCCTTAGCCTTACCTTTTCCCTTGCCTGTTTACATACTGAAACAAAGTTTGTTAGTTTTCTTCTTTTATTAGTCTACTAAATTGATCTGTTAGGTTATTATCTTTTCCATTAAGATGTTCTAGCACAATGTTATAAATTGAAGTGGCGTCTAAAAAATTTAACCACCTTCTTTTACTACTATTCTTTTCTTTTATTTTTTGATGGAATTTTACTATAGCTTTATAGTCATTTCTTACTAATATTTCAGGTTTATTTAATACATAAAGTTTAAAACTATTTAAACCATAGATTACTGTTAATGTTTCTGCGTCTATACTATTCAGATTGCTTTTTTCTTTATATTTTTCTCTAGAATAAGCACAAATTTTCTCATCTTTCTTCTCACTGTATCTATTAAGTTTTGCTTTTAATACTGCTCACCATCCTCGAAGACTCCATCTGTTTCGACTATTAAATAGTTTGTTTCTAACGATAGTGTCAAGTCCGGGATGTCTTGAATCATGCGTTTAAGCTGTTGGACTAATTTTATGTCTTCAGTATTAAAAGTTCTTCAGTATTAAAAGTCTTCTAACCTTTTGATTCGATTTTTGAATATAGCGGCCCTGCTATCTTTCCTAAAGCTTTAATAAAAGTTAGCATAATTTAGTAGTCCTAAAATTTTTGTAAATTCTTGATTTTATCTAATCTGTCTGACATTTTTAAGACCTTCTTAGCTATGTGTGGTTGTAATTTTATTCTATCATCCCCAATGACTATTCCTAGAAAATTAATATTGTTTTTATATATTTTAATTTTCTTTCTACTTATTATTATTTCATTGTCTACAAATAGTGAAAAAACTTATTGTAAATGTCCTAGATGTTCTTTCATGTTATTACTGAAAACTAAAATATCATCTACATATACTAATACAAAAGTCTTATAATTTTCAAAAATACTATCCATTTTTGTTTGAAAAATTAGAGGAGCTGTCGTTAGTCCGAATGTCATAAGTAGCCATTCAAATGTCCTTTTGGACATGTAAAAACTGTCAACTCTATACTATCCTCATGCATCTTAACTTGCTAACATCCGAATTTACAATCGAACTTACTAAATACTTTGATTCCTTGTATTCTATTTATTAGTTCTGCTTTGTCTGATAACTTATATTCATCCATCGTAGTATTATCATTTAGTCTTTTATAATTTATTATCATTCTAGCTTTCCCTCTTACTATTTTACTATGGTTTCTTACTATGAAAGCTGCTGATCTATTTCTTGACTTAGATCTTCTAATTATTCTTAATTCTAATAGTTCATTTATTTGTACTTCAACATCTTTAAGATCTTCATTTGTAGCTTCTATGGATGTTGTTTTTATGGTATATTCTGGATTGATTATTTCTAATTGTAGGTAATTTGATTGGAGTCTCAGTGCTGCAAAAATTTTCTCCAATTATTTTTAGTTTGTCTAGAATTTGTATTATTTTATCTAGATCTTTTTGATCTTTTGTTACTCCTATTTTTTGTATTCCTTTCTTAAAATTATATAATTTTTTATTCATTTCTATTAGCTTGTAATCTTTTTCTAATTCTTAAATTATTAATAAATCTTGTAATTCTTCATACATTGTTATCTTTCTGTTGTCACTACATGTACAATTTTCTCCCTTATCACATTCTAGTGATTCTTTGAATTTTGTCTGATTATTTGAGCTTTCTTCTTCTGATTTATCCTTAAGAAAATGATATTTAGTTAGTATAGGTTTTGTTTGTATTGGTGAGTGAGTAATATTGCTTGCGAAGATTACCCAATTTCTAGAAACAAAACATCCTCCATTATTTTGTACCATAAAATCTAGTCCTAACATAAAGTCTACCTTTATGTTTAAGTCTCTAACTAGTATTCCATTGAGTTTGTATGAGGGTCGATAGAATTTTTCACAAGTGTTAATAAAACTTACTTTTGCTCTTGGTATATATTTTGTAAAAGTATTATGAGTTCTGTCTTCTTGCATGAATTTTTGAAATTTTTGTAATTCTTTAATTAGACTTGGTGATAAAATCTACAATTTAATATACTCCTTGTACATCCTGAATTGACTATAGCTAAGGTTTCAAACTCATAATCTTGAATTCTTATTCTTGTTAATACTTTGACTGTACTAATTTATTTTTCTTCATTACATATCGTTCCTTCAAATGATATATTCATTGATTTTTTCGTTTTACTTTATTATTTTTGACAGATGTATTCAATAATTCTACTTCTAATAAGTCTTCTTCTTTAATTACTTCTTTATATTTTTTGAGGTTATTTATTCTTATCTCCAATCTTTTCAGTTTTTCTTCTAGTTTCAATATTGTATCATCTGTTGTTCTATTTATTGGCTCGTGTCTGTAAAAAATTTTGAAATTACTTTCTGGTTTCTGGATTCCTGAGGCTATTTCTATACAAGTTATGCATCCTTCTATATACATTTACTGTATTTTTTTCGTTTGTTTTTACTTGGAATTCATCTACAGTAAGCACACTAGTTACTGTCTAGTCCTTTACCTTTTTTCAAATTTATGTTCACATTTTTCTATAAGGTTGACTAAATCATGATAGCCTGAATTTATCTTTTCTAATTCTATTTCATTTATAAAATCCTCTTCTTCAGAATTCGAAGAATTTAATGTGTCTTTTTCTTCTTCAAATACTTTCAAACTCCATATAGAGTATATGCTATCGTTGTCTGACATATATTCATCTACATGTATTAGATTTTCATTTACTTCGTCTATTAATTGTGCATTTCTAGATCTACTATTATTTCTTTTTAAATAAGTATTTGCTAAATAGTTTACACTTCCACAAGTAAAACATTCTAATTTATTTTTATAAGTTCTATTGGTTTTATATTTTCTTACATGTCTCTGTTTATTTAGATATGATTTTTTTCGCTTTTGACTTTCTTTAAAAATATGTTTTCTTAGGACGATAATCCCTTTTATATGATTTTTTTATGTCTTCTTTTCTTATAATCTTGATCATAATATTGCGCAGTATATATATTTTTATAGAATTATGTATCACCTTTTTTTAATTATTTTTTATTTGAATATTCGTACACTTTTCTTGTAATATTTTCATTATATGTTGTATTCTTTGTCCTATTGACTTTTTTGTATCTGAATTTTGTACTACTTCTTCTCTTTTGGACCATTTTCTCTTTCTAATGCTCCTGACAATTTATTAAATAATCTTTTTCTTAAAGTATATTCAAACGAGTTTTCACTAATGGTATAATAATAGAAATACTCATTTAGAAATTTCTTAATTCTTAACCAATTATTAATACTTAACTGTTCTAAATTTATTAAAGTCCTTTTCTTTATTAAAGCCCTTTTCTGTAATATTATTAATCCACTATTGGGATCCTCACCTATTAGTAAAGTATGTACTTTATTTATAAAATTATATGGATTAGCTCCCATTTCTATCAATCCCTGAAAATCTTCGGAGAATATTGTTTTGTATGCTTCCCATAATGCTTTAAAAATCCTAGGAATGAATCTAGATATCTATACATATTTTCTGCATCTAACTCTTGATTAGCTTGTATGTGTTGTATGTAGTCTGCTACAACTACATTCTTCCTTATGTCTATTACAACATTCTATGTCTGGCAGGGTCATGAGCCACTAGATTTAAAATCTTTCCTTTATTACCACCTTCTTGTAACCTAATGGTTTCTTCTATTGACATGCTTCTTACTCTAGGTTTTATGTTCTACTCTTCACCATATTTTTTGAAAAATAAAATTGTTTCAACCTTGCTGCTTGGTCATATCTGCGTACTTGTACTTGTTTTACACATCAATATTATATTATATCTATTTACTAATTTTCTATATTCGGTATTATATCTGTTAACGAATTATCTATATTATTTTTAATCTGTATTAGGTAAAGTTTAATCTTAATTTGTTCGTGGATGTTGAAAAAAGGTCCATATTTTGGGTTTTGTTGTTTTAGTTTTTTCTTTTTCTTTTTGAGGGGTTAATTCTATTTTTTTTAGTTGCTCTATTAATACTTCTATATTTTTATCTTCTTTACTAGCTTGTTGTTTTGCTTTTTCTAGATTTTTATTAAATTCTAATAGTAACAGTATTATAATATTATTTTATTTTATGACTATAGAGTCAGTTCTTCCTTAAACTTGGTAATCTGATAATTCTTCGAACTTAATTGAATTTAAACAGTCTTATATCTATATATATATATGTGTAAAATTCATACTTAGATAATTTATAGTATGAATATAAAGTTAGATTATATTTTGACCGTTTGAAAAGGGTTACCACATCCTATCCATTTAATCATTATGATGTTTACATTTATTATTACACATTGTATTTAGTGGATCCTTCAATAAAATAACATTATTGGATTCATGAGTGGGTTTTTCCACACAAAATCTTCTTAAATCTAGCCAAATATTCCACTGTCGATCTTATTGACGTAAAAGTGAATATGTATTGACTTTGAATTAAGGAGCTTAATTCCCTTACTATTGTCAAGGTATTTGAATTAATTTCTCTCCAAATAGAATGGAAAATTATTCTGCAATAGTGGCAAATGAGAATGCAACTTGTTGGAAAAATTTTACAATGGGAGAGTCATAACCAATAAAAGTTGTGTGATCCTTCATTAATTTTTTGACACATAAGTTATGGGTCCCTATCTTTTTAATTTTGTAATGAAAGTAATGAATAAGAGAGAAAATATATTTATATAATCATATGGGTCTTAATTGGTAAAACAAATTATGTTAAATAAATATAAAAAATTAAAAAAATGAGAATTATATGGCTCTTGTATACAAAAACATGTACGGTAAAAATATAATTTTTTTCTTTATGATTTCAATAAAGTTTACGTAAACTTTTGATCATTATTTGAGATAAAAATTACATCAAATTTATGTATTGATCCTATTTTTATTAATAGATATTTCATTCGTTTAAATTTATGATTTCTTTTTAAAATTTAAAAAAAAACATATTTTTATATTTAGAACAATAACATTTCCCATGAAATATCACAAATGAGATTTGAGAAAGGTAGAATATATGCAAACTTTATCAGAGGGGGTACTTCATCTTTTTTATTTTATTAATAATTTAATTATAAAATAATATATGATTTTTACCCCCAATTAATAATTTATAAAAACACAAATTTTCGGGTTATAAAATACTATATTTTATCTCAATCCAATTTATTTTATTTTTTAAATATGTACCGAGTCAAAACTTTAACATAAATATATAAAATAATATTTCAATATTTTAGATTAGTAGAAAAATAAGTTTTTAACATTTTGCGCATAAAAGTGTAAATTCTATTGGAAAACAAACTTAAAACTGTTTTTAAAGTCAAACATTGAATTTTAAACATAAATAAAAAAAATTATTCTGAAAAAAAGATACTGACATTCTAATATTTTATAACCAAGAAGATCCTTATAAATATTGATATATTGAGTTTCATTGCATTTTTATTATAAAATTGAATAAACAAGGCATATTATTTATGTGTCAATTTTACACATATTTTATATATTTTAGTTTATGTGAAAGTTTTGACTCAGTATATATTTAAATAAATAAATAATTTTGAATAGAGATAAAATATAGTATTTTATAACCCAAAAATTTATGTTGTTATAAATTATTAATTGGGAGTAAAAATTATATATTAGTTTATAATTAAATTATTAATAAAATAAAAAAGATGAAGCACTCTATCTGATAAAATCTCCATACACTCTACCTTTCTCAAATCTCATTTGTGATATTTCATGAGAAATATTATTGTACTAAATACAAAAATATGTCTTTTTAAAAATTTAAGAAAAAAATCATAAATTTAAACGAATGAAATATCTATTAATAAAAATAGGATCTATACATAAATTTGGTGTAATTTTTATCTCAAATAATGATCAAATTTTACGTGGATTTTTAATCATAAAGAAAAAAATGATATTTTTACCGTTCATGTTTTTCATACAAAAGCCATATAATTTTCCTCTTTTTTATTTTTTATATTTACTTAACACAATTTATTTTATCAATTAAGACCCATATGAATTATAAATATATTTTCTCTCTTTTATTCATTTGTTTTATTATAAAATCAAAAAAATAGAGGTCCACAATTTATGTGTAAAAAAATTAATGGAGGTTCACACAACTTTTATTGATTGTGAGTCTCCCATGGTAAAATTTTCCCAACTTGTTGAACTTCAAAGATTTTACATGGAAAACAAATCACACAACATTTACTTTATTTTGAAAACAATTAAGAAATGAGAAGAGAAATTAAGTTTGCAAGTTTCGATAATTGATGTATCAAATCTAAGGTAAAATCTTAAAGTTGTAGACAATAAGAAAAATGAAATAGAGAGATGCAATCCAGAACTTATCTTTCCTCATTTCTCATTCACACCTAAAATCCACCAACAATTTGTACCTAGTAACAAGTTTGGTTATTCATAAATATTAGCTAGTAATATAATTCACTTTCATTTGAACTAACAATAAAATCCCAACATCTCTAAATAAAATATGGAAAAGGCTTAAAAATATCCCTAAATTATCTGAAATAGCTCAAAAATGTTTCTCGTTAGATTTTTGGCTCAAAAATACCCTTCCGTTAAATATTTGATTCAAAAATACCCCTCCCTCTAACGAAATTCGAAAAAGAATCAAAAATACCTCTCAACTATCTGAAATGACTCAAAAATGCCCCTCTGTTAAATATTTGGCTCAAAAATATCCCTCCCCTTAACGAAATTCTACCAAGCATACCACCTAGATAAAAAAAAAAACTACGTGACTATGCCACATTACCATCCACATGTAAAATGTTAGTATTTTTTAATTATATGACATTCCTTTCTTCTTTATTTTTATTTTTATTTAAAAACATCAGTGAAACGGACAAAACTTACACAACTTTTTCATTTTTAATCAAAGTAGTAAAACGGTGGTTACATAATTTTTTTTTTGAAAAAATTTATTAAATTTAAAAACGCTATTATCAAATTCCTTTGATCATCTAAAAAATAAGTTTTTACCTGTTAATAGGTTTAAAAGTGTGAAACCAACAAAAGAGTCTTATTAAACTGATAAATTCATTAATTATTAGGCCAGTATAAAAGTTAAAATTAAGATTTATTCGTAAAAGTAAAAAATTTCAAACTAAATTTCAAATTAGTTATTCAAAAGATGTGTTTGGTTTTGCTAGCCTTTACTCAAAATGCTCATGTTAAAATGATTTAATAAATACCTCCTCTAATTTAAAATTAATGAATCTTTGAATGTGGCACACATCTTCAAAAAGTTAATGAATGACATAATTAAAGAATAATTTATCAATATTAAGTATCATTTTACTTCTTTTCAAACTTGTTCTAAAAATAATAAGATTATTCATCAAAACTGAATTTAGAAAAATGAATTAATTTCGAATGATTAAACAATTGTTAAAAGGAATTCATTTATTTTGAAAAATAATTTGCATGTAGTAAATTCAACTCAATTATTAGTACATCAACATTTGCTAGCTTAAAAGTTAAAATTCTAGCTCCTCCTCCGAGTCAATATCTGATCAAGATCAAGCTATCCCTCATCCCAAACGATAATAACAAGATGAAATTTAGAACTTTTAAACACTAATGAAAATGTGAAATTTAGAACTTTTAAAACACTAATGAAGTAATTAGCAAAAGATTCGTTTCTTGGTTTTTTCGTTTCACTGCTTTGCAAAAAAATAAAAATAAAGAAGAAAGGAATGTCATATAATTAAAAAATGATAACATTTTACATGTGGCATAGTCACGTGATTTTTTTTTACCTAGGTGGCATGCTTGGTGGAATTTCGTTAAAGGGGGGGGTATTTTTGAGCCAAATATTTAACAGAGAGGTATTTTTGAGCCATTTCAAATAGTTCAGGGTTATTTTTTATCCTTTTTCGAATTTCGTTAGAGGGAGGGGTATTTTTGAACCAAATATTTAACGGAAGGGTATTTTTAAGTCAAAAATCTAACGAGGGGCATTTTTGAGTTATTTCAGATAGTTCAGGGGTATTTTTGATCTTTTTTCGAATTTCGTTAGAGGGAGAGGCATTTTTCAGCCAAATATTTAACAGAGGAGTATTTTTTATCCAAAAATCTAACGAGGGGCATTTTAAGCTATTTCAAATAGTTTAGGAGTATTTTTAAACCTTTTCCAAATAAAATATGAATGTTAACCAAAAAAGTACTTAGGAAGTGAACCATATTAAGATTTAGTGCCTCTATTTAATGATTGAAAGATTAATATTTCTACAGTTCAATGCGCATGGCTTGTGAATAGTCAAAAGGAGAAAAATACTTTTAATATATATACCCCTCACATTATTAAATTAAAAAACCACTAGTTTAATTTTTGTTTAATGGACAATGAAAAAGGCAGTGTTAACTCATTGACATATTATAGATGAAGATATTGTTGCTAATATCTATAAAGATAATGGGCAGTAAAACTTACAGAAAAAAAAAATAAGAGAAAAAGATGGAAGTTGTTTGACTTAAAAAGAATCTTTATCACGCTTGCAATTATTGATTAACGGATCCCACAATTATCCTGTCATGGAAAACATAACTTACTTTTACGACGGTGTGCCAAAATTGAATTGTTGTAACGTGAGTTAGTATGTTATAAATTATATGAGGTAGTTTGATTTGATAGAACGGTTAAGAAAAAAGAAAGATTTTTAAAATTTGGTCTAAAATAAGTCAAGTATGTTTGTGTGACTTTAAAATCATTTCTATAAGGGTAAATGGGCAGAAAAATGAAATTGCTATTAAATATAGAAATGTGTATTCTTTTTGAGATTCACTAAAAGGAGAAGTAAGTTACTCCCTCTATTTCTAAACTAGTTTAATTGCACGTACCTCGCACGTGTAATTTTTGATTAACTAAGATTAGACGATTTTGTCTATCGCGAATATTTTTAATAACGTGCAAAAAGTTTAAATCACTACTAAAGATTATGTATTTTATTGTCAGCACATATATATTTTACCACCATAAGTTTCAAGTGGTTAATGCATCGTCACTTTTACGTATGTCTTTCCCTTGCTGTTAGAGGCTAAGAGAGACGCATCGATTTAAACCATATTTGTAGTACGACTATTTTTTTTTTATATATATTTAAACTTTTTCTTATTTTTAAAGTTGAATCTTTAAAATTTTGATTACTTACTTAAAATTTTTAAAAATCTGATATTTCGTATATTTTTCTTATTCTAACTCTTTCATATTTATTTCTAGATTTTTCCATTCTTCTTAAAATCACCTTTAGTTGATTTAGAATTCTTAAACTAATGAAAAATATATTAATTGTCATTAATTTTGATGACTTCTAATAAGAAAATGTTTTACTATAAATATTTAGTTAATTTTCAACTGTTAAATATTAGGAAAATAGTGAAAAGATGATTTTGTCTAAAGTAAAGACTTTTAATGAATGACAAAAAGTTCAAACAATATTTCTTCGGGCCTTCACATTTTAATATATTATAGATATAGATATAGTTTAAGGGAACGTGCAGTTACACGTTTATTTCATACTATATAAAATTTGTACATGTTTAAGACGTTATAAAAAGTAGTCCAATGATACTTATTCACCTTGAAAAAGCAATAGATACAAAAAAATTAAATTTATTCTAATCAATGATAATATATAAAATTATCTCTATTATTTATTATTTCTTAAAAGATGTGTCAAGTCAGTAATGAACACATAAAGATGGACGGAGAGAATAGCTATTTAATGCATAATGTTTTTCTAAATAAATCTATATAGATTAATGTTACAAACACAATTGCGTTTGCCAATACCATAACTTAATTTTTAGTCATTTAATAGAAAATATAAAATAATGAAATATGTAAAACATAACTATCTAAGATAATGTAGCATGCGGCATTCAATGTAATGGTGTAAATTCCGTCTAAATTTAAGAAAAAAAAAACTAACAACGTCACCAGAATATTATTATCTATTATATTAAATATATATATATTAATGTATATTATATCAAATATTTAATAACAGAAACATGCAATCATTTTTTTCCATTGCTAAATTTCATAATTAAATATTTATATTGTTTAGGACATGCACAATTTTTATATTTCATATTTTATTGTAATTTATTTATTTTATACAACTATTTGTATATACTAAATCTTGAATTCCCTTAACGAAATTCTTGACTTGGCTCAAGACCTCAAGTATCTAGTTTACGACAAGAAATTCTATCTATTTCATCACATCACTTGATAGACGAGGTTATCATTTTTTTGCTCACCTCTTGACGGGATAAAAGCTAAAGGCATGAAAAACAATTATATGGTGAAAATATTCTTTTATGATTATTTAGCGCTTTTTTAAATTTTTTATGTGTAAAGATAAAAGTATCTTGTAAAGTGGACTATATATAGCTCAAACTTTTCAAAATTGATGTCATACTCGTGTTGAATCCTACAAAAATATATTAATCTTGAAAAATCCAACATACGCCTATTAATATTTTTAAAGTATCCGGGCATCATAGAAAAGACATAAAAAATAACTTTGTAACCAGCACACAAGTAAGGTAGAACGATTTTGGAGATTGAAAAGAGGATTAAGAAAATCAGCCGATATAAAATAACATCTTGTTGAGCTTTTATTAATGAAATAGAGATTGTAGTTGTTTTGAAGCCAATATCTTCTCTTTTCTTTTCAACTATTAATTAATTGCTTAATGTCAACTTACCCTGAATATTATGTTTTTTTGTGATGAATCTATTTCAATGTAGCCAAAAAAAAATAAAAAATGCATATTCATTTAGTTACATCCTTTGCCAGAAAAAAAAGGAAAGTGCATACCTATTGACATGAAGCCTGAAGGTGAAATCAGCAACCCTCTACGGTAAAATCTCCATTTATCTTCAGTAATACAAGTACGGGAATGCAAAAATATGTTTATCTGCGGTTTAATATTAAAGCTTAAATAAGATTCTTTGTTAATTTTCTTCGAAAGATAGATCGAGTTGATGAAGTATGCCCATAAATACACTGCAACCTAAATCAAAATTAGGTCAGTAGAAAATAAAAACTTTTTGATAAATCTAAACCACATTCATATTAAAAAAAAAAATTAACTAATCTTAACAAATCCTATACCCTCTACCTAAAAGTTGAAATTGAAACAAATACATGAATAAAATTACAAAATATACTAAGCATACATATTGAAATAGAGAAAGAAAACAAATTAACCAATCTAAAAAAACCCTAAACCATCTGTCTACTGCACATATATATTGAAAGGAACAGGGAAGGAAAATAAGTTGCTTTAGTCTACTAAAAATATGACGAGTTTTACACCTAAATAAATTCTATATTTAATGACTTCGACATGTAAAATTAGTATTCTACAATTAAAATCACTTTATTTGAACAATAGATATATTCTGCAATTAATTATTATTCACTAATTCACTATTAATTAATTACGTTTGTCTACAATGATATTGGGATTTTTAATGGGTATTTTTTTTTTTTTTTGAATACTCTATTTTAGGTTTTGGGGTTGTCCTCTTTTGGTTGGGAATGATAAGGTTTCTTTAGATGGTGAAAAATAGATCCTATTTTTGTGAGGAAAGGTTTTACTTTTTGTAATATAGTAAATATTTAATATTATTAAAATAATAGAGGATAGGTGAAAATACGATTTTGTATAAAGCGGAGATTTTTAATGATTAGGATTCTTTTCATATATTTTAGGATTCCTTAATTTAATAAAATAATAATTGAAGAAAAAAAGGTGAAAAAACGATTTTGTTTAAAGGGGAGACTTTTAATGAAGGGTAAAAAAGGCAAACGCGCCTTCACACTTTTAATATAATAGAGATAAGTGTTCATTTTGGATTGCACACGCCCTTTTAACAAATTACTAATTAATTAACTCCAAGAAAATAAAAGACAACTTTACCAACTTACTCATCATTAGATTTATCTCTTTGCAAGTTGACATTGATTGCATTTTATCTAAATAAGGATAAATTTGAAAAAAAAATGACCAATTTATTCTTTAAAACTTAAACAAACTCTTATTAGATATAAAATCAAAAGACAAAATGAGCACTTGTATAGGAACAGGAGTATATAAATTAGGACAGAGGACGTATTTGGTAGTGTCATTTTCCATTTCACAATTCTATCTCTTGTAACTTGTTAACGTTTGGTAATTAGCTAAAAATGGCTTGAGCGTAAGAGAGTGTTGGAATTTTTTTGGAATACCGGGATAACTTGTATGCCGTTACAAATCTGCCACGACCTCTGTCCTTAATTCGAGTGAGCACTTTATGCGCATTGGGTAAATCCCCAACCATGTAATAGTCTGCAAACGACACTAGGAATATAAACCGCACTAGACAAGCCCTGTGCGGAATTATACTAAAGAATATATCATATATATCCTTGCTCAATCAAATCCTAAGTGAGAATGCATGAGTCGTATATGCATTGCTAGACATTTTTCGTGACTTTTGTGGTTTATTTACTCCAACTTTCAGAATACTACATTACGTGTCTACACGTACGAATCATGAATCTTTACATATTATGTGCACCGAATTGTCACTTTTATGATCACATCAGTTTAGATTCAACTATTGGTGTGATCACATTCAGACTCCAACATAAGGAATAGTCATATGTTTTCAAATTTTTTTCATTAATGATCATGTTTATGTTTAGATATTGAGTTTACAGTCTAGTTACATATTTTGTCAATACGTAGTCTTTATTTATCTATTTACTGTATCAATTTAGTTTCGTTGCTTATAAGACTAACAAGATATTCTATAGATGGTATTTAGCCCCCTGTGATGGTATGCTTTCATTTTCTTGTATGCAAATACTTTTAGATCATGTTCTAATAAACACAACTGAATAGGTTCAGACTTCAACCCAACTCACTTTCTCTCGTTACTTCATTTGGGAGCTCAGTCTTTATTGTGTTATATCAGATAAGTAGTACTTAGGGAATGTCCCAAGATAATATATTTTTGAATGTTATCAGAGACCTATCTCTTAGCCTAGTGGGTACTTATGAATTTCAGTTTAAATTTTTGGCTCGCCAAAAGGGTCTGTGACCTAGACTAACATATATTAAAGATGAGGGTAACAAAGTATTGGAGGTAGAGGCACACATTAAACAAAGATGCATGACATGTATACTTTCGTGAAACCTTAAATGTTGGAGGGAAAATATTGTCATCTGTACTTAGGAGGACTAATGTGCCGAAGAATGGAGGTGTAGTAGAATGATCTCATTGTACAAGAACAAGAACAATATCCAAAATTGTAGCCACACTATGAAAGTTTGTACTTCACGTTCCGTTATATGTGATTGTGATTCAATTTTTTCCATTTGAGTAAAAAACTCATAATGTTTGTAAAAACTTCCAAATGGCCAACAGTTCGATGGGTTGGACTATATTTCAAAGGTAATTTTTCATGCTTAAAGCATAGTCTATTAAGATTTTGACAATGAAGTTAGGGCAAGACCTAATTTTACACAATTTTTTTTATGCATTATGTTGTATCCTTTTGAATTTAGGCCATTGCAGGTAATTAATTCTTCCATTTTAACAATTCCAACTTGTTCCAATTTACCTATCCTAACATTCTAATATCCTTACAACCTTCCAAACATGTCTACCTTGCTCCATAAATCTATACACATCATAATATATTCTGCACGTCAAACATCAATTCCTCTGTAGTCAAACATTCAATAGGACGATAAGGAAACCAACTTCAGTTCTAAAAAATATAATATAATGCACTAAAATTTTTATTATATGTGGGGTTCGAGAAAAAGCACAACTACAGGAGTCGATCTACTATTATTAGATAATATAATTCAAACTCTTTCATGGTCAAAACTTGATCGTCCTTATCTATTCTAATAATAAGTAGGATCCTATTGGCTGACTGCAGTTTTTAATAATTGAAATGTATGTCTTATACTTTGATCTTTTTAAGAAAAAAAAAAACTATCTCCTACTTCTTTTAATTTCGGAGAGCATTATTATGGCGATAATGGGTGGGGCTTTTTATGCAAATTAAAGCAAAAGAAGATAATTAGAGGTGAAGACCAAAAATTGTTTTATAGCATGCACTTGTACAGTTGATATGTCACATACCACTTTGGCTATTTTTCTTTTCTTTTCACAACATAAAAAAACAAATACAAATGATTTGGTGATGGCCTCCAAGTACAAATTTCTTTCTTTTTTTCTTTTCCTCCTTTCTGTCTCTTCACTGGTTCTTTGAAATTTTTTTTGGCACTATACAAATATTTGCTTGTATTTAGTATTAATATTAAAATAAATAATTTAATTATGAATGTCACAAACTACATCGAGAATACAAATCATGTAAGTAAACCAAGGGATGCATGCATCTTTCAAAATTAGAGGACAAATTCAAAGTTAGAGTCATAAATTAAAGACGTAATATATAAACGTGTCCTTTAACTTGGCCTAACCGACATCTATTGCTTTCAATTTTTGGTATGAAAAAGTAGACACTTAAATTTGTATAAAGTTGAACAAGTAGACGCATGCGTCCTAATTAAGTGGCGCCCTATATGACAATTCATGTCCTGCGTGACATCCTATGTGCATAATGCCACATATAGAATATGTGTGTCCGCTTGTTCAACTTTATATTGTTAGATTCCGAAATCTCTTGAATCGCCATTAGTTTGTGGATTGAAAACCCTAATCTAAGATGAGATGGGAGAAAGGGAAAGTGAAGAAGATATTTTTATCTCTCTGCCTTCTAGAAGCTGTCAAAAAATAGTCACATATATGCATAATGTATAAAATCAGTAACCAAAATATAAAGTGGAACAACATACAACTGGGCTCTTATTATCCAAGTTGGCCTGAGCTAGGCGTCCCGGTGTCAATGTTAACACCCCCTCCCCCCAAAGCTTGAAGGGGAGTGGATTGACAGCTTGGAGAGGATATGATGATGGACAGAACCTGAAAGGGACTTGGTTATAGTATCAGCCAGCTGATCTGCAGAGTGAAGAAACTTAAGAGAAATTAATCCATCAAATAAACATTCACAAACAAAACGACAATCAACATCGATATGTTTGGTACGTCCATGTAAGACATGATTCTTAGAAATGTGAATTGCAACTTGAGAATCACAAAACACATGAATAGGGAAGAAAATATGAAGGCTAATATCACCGAGAAAATGTTCAGCCATGATAATTCAGCAACAACCTTGCAGAGTGCCCTATATTCGACCTTCGCTGATGATAGGGAAATAGTAGGATGCTTCTTACTCTTTTAAGAAATTGGACTACCATACAAAGTAATTAAAAAATAGTAACCGACTTGCGAGAGTTCACGCAACTGGCCCAATCTGAATTTGAATATGCAGCAACTGAAAAATCACTTGAATTGGATAATAAGATACCCTAATCAGGAGAATTAAAAAAATACCAAAGCATATGTAAAACAGCCAACATATGAGGTACTTGAGGCTTGTGTAAGAATTGACTTAAGTGTTGTACAGAAAAGGAAATATCAGGTAGAGTATGCTGTAAAAAGATTGAGTTCTCCAATAATACATTGATATAAAGTAGCATTAGTGGAAGGAGCATGCATGTTAACAAGCAGCTTAATTGAAGGGTTAAGAGGTGTAGAAACAGAACTATAGTTGTGACAATAGAACTCATTTAGAAGATCAGAAGTGTATTGTCATTGGCTGATCAAATAACCAACAGGTTTGGTTTCAATCTCCAGCCCCAAGAAATAATGAACATGCCCCAAATCTTTAATCTTAAATTCGTCTTGAGAAATGATATGGGAGCAACTAGTTGTGAAACATCAGTACCAGCAAGTAAAATATCATCAACGTAAACAACAATTATAATGAGAGAATAAAAAAACCCCTTTGTGAAAAGAGAATATTCATTTTTACTTGAAGAAAAGACTTTGAACAGTAAAGCTTATGATAAATAAGAGAACCTCTATTGTGAGGCTTGTTTAAGCCCATAAAGACTCTTTTTGAGTCGATAAACCAGAGGTTCAGAAGAAGATGTAGAGACATGAAGGCCCGAAAGAATTTTCATATAAACCTTTTCATCAAGATTACCATGGAGTAAAGTATTATTAACATCAAGTTGAAAAACTGTCCAACCTCTTTTGATGGCCAAAGACAAAATACAATTAGTGATAGTGAGCTTTATAATAGAAAAAAATGTCTCATTATAATTGATGATTTATTTTTGTGTGTCACCACGTATGACAAGTCTAACTTTGTATATTTCAATCAAGCTATCAGACTTGTATTTGATTTTGTAGACATATTTACATGGAATTGCTTTTTTGTGAGATGGAAGTGGAACAATGTACCAAGTTTGGTTGGCATCAAAAGCTTGAAATTCTTTCAACATTGCTTTCTACCAAGCAGAGTTTAAGGCAGTTTGTTGATAAAATTGAGTTCATGGATGTGGACTTCAGTATGGGATGACTGGGGAGCAGTAGAAACAGAAGCATGGAAAACTAACTGTAGATATAATCTGTAAAATGGAAAGGTTGGTGCATAATTCTACTGGATTTTCTAGTAGAAATAGAGGAAGCAAACCTACGAGGGACAAATTGAACAACATAATAAGAAAGAGGTGTAGCAGTAGGATGGGAATGCACAATAGGAGGTGGAGATGGATCAGAATGAGGAGAAAGAGATGTGGTGTAGTGGTGATGGGGATAATGTCAATAAAAGATGGTTGGATAATAGGCGAAGATGTAGATTAATAAGGATTGTGATATGGAAAGATATGTTTATGAAAAATAACATCTCTAGAATAAAATATAGTATGTGAATGAAGGTCTAAAAGTTTGTAAGCTTTGTTACCAAATGGATAACAAAGAATGACGGCAGAGATGGACCTAGATTAAAATTTATCCCTATCAAGATTAGAGAAATCAGCATAGCAAAGACAACCAAATAATTTGAGATGATTCTATGAGGGAGGAGACCCATACAATTTTTTAATACGGGATAAATTGTGTAAAACAGTAGAAGGTAATTTATTAATAAGGTAAGCGTCTGTTAAGATACATTCACTCCAATATTTTTTAGGAAGGTTAGATTGGAAAAGAAGTGATCTAGACTCTTCAAGTAGATGCTTATGTTTCCTTTCAAGAACTTTATTTTTTAGGAGTATGAGGAATGGAAGTCTGATGAAGTATTCCATGGTCATTAAAAAATTGTTTATAGGAGTGACTACCCCCTAATTTAAGTGCATTATCTATCCTAAAAGTCTAAAATTTTATTTAGAAATGAGTTTGCACTAAATGCACAAAAGTTTTTAAGACAGACAAGGCATTGCTTTTGCATGACGATAAGTGAGTACAGGTGACTCTAGTTAAATCATCAACAAAAGTTAAGAAGTTCTGTAATTGTTATATGTTTTGGTGTTGTAAGGTCCCCATTTGTCAACATGTACCATTTGAAATAGAACAGTTGACTCAATGAAACTCATAGGAAATAAGGATTTTTTTGTCTAGCCATAGGATAAATTGAACACAAAAATTGTTGTTTAAGAGATAGCTAATCAGCTAGGTTAGGAATAAACTTCATTCCGTGAAAAGTAAATAACCTAGTCTTTTATGCCAAAAAATATCTATTTTGTTAGCAAGTGAAATATTTACAGATGTGGCACTTGATATACATAGAGTATTATTAGAAATAGATAAAACACAGGTACCAGATGAACAATGAATAGAAGATTCAACAAATTCATATGTAGGTAATGAAAAATTTCAAGGAATGCTTGAAGCGGGTAACTCATGAGCAGAAGAATTGGAAGATGAGGAAGTAAGGTAATCTTGATGGAGAAAATACAACTCATTTTCAACTTTATTAATTTTTAGTGGCCTCTTCAGAGAAGGGCCCTGTAAAAAGCAAGAAGAATGGTAAGAATAGCATAACAGTAAAGCTGTACAAGCAGTTTGCGGATGAAAATCAAATTAAAGTGAAAGTAAGGAACAAGAAGTACATTGTGCAGAATTAAATCATGTATAACTGTAAAAGAACCAGTGGGTGTAACTTTCACTTTGTATCTATTTGGTAGAGTTATTAGATTTGGAGTGGATAAGGATGGTATATTATGTAAAATATTTTTGCATGGGGTCATATGGTTAGTTGCCCCTGAGTCTAAGATCCAAAGATCAGTACTATCCAAATGAGAAGTAGCACACATATATGAATTAATTTTGTTAACAGTAGAGCCACTGAATAAACCTGCAAAAGGCATTAAAAGCAATATTTTCATCAAATGATATTTCTGAAGAAGAAGACTGTTGTTGCAGACTTAAGATATATTGATAGTGCTGGTACTGTTTATTATTAAAACCAGCAGGGATAGGAGGTCAAGATCCAGGTTCAGATACAAATTTTGCATTCTGTACACATGATGTAAAGCTTTCTTGTTCTTAGTGAATTTAAAATCTGTTAGAAACCCATAAAGTCAGTAGCAATTATCTTTAACATGACCAGGTTTTTTGCAATATTTGCAGAGGTTATTAGCATAAGTGGTAGAATTGCTTGTTCTGGAATCAAATCGAATCCTCTAATTATAATTTATATATCCTTTTCTTGAGATAAAAGGAACTCTCTGATTGTAACTAGTATGATTCTTTTTCCTATAAGAGTTAGAATAATTGTTGGATACTAGGAAAGACGCAGAATCATTAGAAAAACTTGGATAGAAGATGAATGTTCTTTTTTATGTTCATCATGCTGTAACATAAAGTACACTTTACTGATAGACAACAGGGGAGACATCATCAAGATGTTGGTTTTGCATTATGAATAACATTCATTTGAACCACTTAAAAACTTAAATAACTGTTGCTTTTCAAGTAATTTTGGTAGAGCACCACATGTATAGTTTGGGCCAACATAAGAAGTATGAAGTTCATTCTATAAACTTCATAATTTTGTGAAATAGGTGGCTATATTCAAAGATCCCGGAGTAGTGAAACTAATTTCTTATTGGATTTGGATATACTTGAAACCATTTGAGTGCCCAAAACTCTCATTGAGGTCCTGCTAAATTTCTTTTACTGTAGTATATCCTATCAGACTAAGAAATATTCATAGATACAAAATTTATTACCTAGGCTATTAACATATCACAACATCTCTCCCATCTCAAATAATTGTAACCCCCCGAGTCTGTACCCCGGATGCCACACAGTGCTTACGATCCCAAAAGACCATAAGCTAACCCATAACCGGTACCTGCTGTGAGCACTGAACAATAATACTAAAATAATGCTGAATATAGGCTGAAATGCCATAAGGTTATTATTTTGAATACTGATAAAGAATTACAACTGTAAATAACATCTGAAAATCGAATATTGTCTGGATTAGTCTAGTCTAAAAAGCCTCTAACTGAACTGTCTGAATATGGAGTTGACGGGACACGCCCCTAACTAACTCCGACTAATAAAATAATGAATTTACTGTAATACTGAAATAAAAGAATATCCTCAATAGGCGAGGACTCACTAATGAATCTGCTACTGCTGATTGAATTGGGCTAAGCATGGTCAGGAACCTGAGCGTCTGAACCTATGATATGAGACATCCTAGCGCAAAGAGAAAGTATGCGTCAGTACATGAAATGTACTGGTATGCTAGATAAGGTAAGACTGAATGCAAGGGTTCATATGCATGAAAAGTAACTGACTGAATGATATGGAGTAACTGAATAGGTGTTGACACCTAATTTTTGCCCTCCATATTCCTAATTAGTTTTTGAATTTCTCAATTTTATATGATTTTTAAATATTTATTTTAAGTTATTTTGAAATAAATTTCAACCCAACCTTTTGAATTTAGGTGAAAATAATATATTTAGTATTTAATTTTACATGATTATATGATTATCAGTTAAAAAAATTGCTTAAAAAAATCAGTGTGAACATTTTGATTAAACTGCAAATATTCTACTTTTCTAAATATTAATTGAAAATAAGAAATTGACGATATAATTAGTTTCTTAATTTTTTATTTTTATCATTAATGTTATTATTATTTTTTTTTGGAAAAAAAAAGAAATAAAATAAAATTGTGTTTTATTTAATATTTATTTTTACACTATTGAATTTGAGAAATTCGTTAAATTAATTAGAAGTTAATTTCGTCTCAATTTTGTTTCAATTAATTCATCGTGGCCATTCTTATAAATGGCTATAATTTTTAATTGGACTCCCTTAATTCCTAATGTACCCAAAAATAACCCAAAACCAAGAAATAACAAATTCCAACCAAATTCCCCTTAACTCAATAGCCCATTAATCCCTTAAATAACAACAACAAGCACCAGCCCAAAAATTTTCAATCAGGCCCAATTCAGAAAAACAATAAAATCAGCCCACCAACCCAACCCAACCCGGCCCCACCTCCTTTTCTTCACCAAAGCAAAGACAAACACACCCAGAAAAATCATTCGATTAGCAGCAACAATAATTCAACATATCAACAGTAGTAATAGCCGACAATCCTAGTAGGTACAACAATAATATCAACCACGACTTTCAAACATCGCCAGTCAACAATAGCTGCAACTTCAGCTCAGTACCAACGGTTACCCAATTTCAAATTTTAAAATTTTTTAGAAATCCCTCAGTCCCAAAAATCTTCTATAAATACCCATTGAAAACAGAAGGAAAAGGGAGATTTTTTGGGGAAAAAATTTAAGGATTTGGGAGACGCATACTTCTAATCCTACGCAACCAAAAATTCTCGAAGAAACACCGGTTTGAAGTCGTCCACTCGTTGTTCCGTTCGCTGCTCCGAAAGAGGCAATACTCTTTTTATTTCGTTCTAATTCAATGTGTTTTTGATATCTGTTTTACAAGTTTCAGTGAAATTTTTTTTGTGCCTGGAATTGTTCTTATTTTATTCAGTTTAATTTTCTTTCTCTTGCCTATAGAAATAAGTTCATAAGTAGATCGTGATTTTAGTATGTTTAAGTCAAGTTCTTTTTTTTTTCGTTCTTTCTCTTTTAATTCTATTTTGGAATAAAATAATTTTATTTTGTCTAGCCGTTGAATAAAAAATTTATATACATATATGTATGTTCTATTCAATGTTTCAAATGAGTCAAGAAATAAGATTTGTTGTGTTCCCTTAACTTTGTAACAGATGTTTTGTTCATAGTTTAGAAGGTGGTGATTTAGTGAAAAGCTTTAAAGGAAAAATCATCATGAAAGGAATTTTTCTGTCTTGTTTACAAATATGGTGAATTGACCAAATTTAAATGTTTGATTTAATATATTACGAGTTCACACACTATCCTTGAATTTCATTCAGTGGTTTAATTTGAGTACTACTAATTCCTTGTCTTTTCTTTATTTTGCATGAATCCATCTTGAACGAGTCCAATGGAACTTCCCCTATCATTGCGTTCACCCACAATATCTCGAGTCAAGCCTTAAAGTTCAAAACTGGACTGATATACATGGGATATACACTTAGATACAGTTTGTGTACAGTGGAAAGCAGCTGATAATGGCGTATATTAAAAGTGGAAGCGAGCATACAGCATTTATACACAGATATACAATGCGTATACAAAAATGCAGCAGCAATAGGGCTTGATATACAGTCAGTATACAACTGATATACACTTCAGGAAAATGGACTGAAGTCCATAATTTAAGCCCAAAATTGGGCAGCTTCATTAATGGGCCAATTGAGGGCCCAATTTTAATTCTCTCATCATTTTTGTAACTTATATTGTTTATTTGTGCTAACTAACATATTAAATTAATTAATTAATCTAGATAAATCCCCTAAGTCGTTACCATTTTATTTTATCACGTATTTAAGTCGATTCATGATTTTCTCACTTAATATAACTAAATAGTCTATTTGAATCAAAGATAGCTCCTTTTAAACTCAAGAAACTAATTTTTTTTATAAATTTCGACTTATCATAATTAATAAAGGTTTTTAATTCGACACTCTCTTAACATTTCTCAAAGGTGTTATTTCTAATACAATCAACTTTTTATTTTTTTTTTATAACGGTTAATAATAAGAAAAATAAAATAATTTATAATTTAGTTCAGTTCAAAATAATTTATTTTCACCTTTGAACAAATAAATGTCATGTTTAAATGTTAAATAATTAATCTTATTATTTTCTATAAAATCAAGTATTTACAAAGATTAACCTTTTGCAAAATTAGCCACTTTAATTATCCAAGTTAGTTCTTTTTGGTACACCGTTTTAAACGGACGCTTCTAAGTGCCTTAAAAACCTTCTTAGGGCGTTAATTGAACCCTTACCCATTATCTCTAGTTTTAAAGGTTTATTGCTGTTTTTGAACCTTTGAAACTCTTTTAAAATTTTTCTTGATTTTTCTACAAAAATCAAGTGGCGATTCTGTGAATTTTCTTAAAACTATTTCAAAATTTTCTTAAATATTTTGAAATAGTCTTAAGAGGTCAAAATTATTTTCTCGCCAAAAGAAACCCGAAAAGGGATAAAACAATAGGAGTACATGGATACCCAAAACTACTGTAAAATGATGAGTATGCAATACTACACATATACATGTATAATGTATCTAAGCTTTTACGGAAGTTGACTACTGATTTCTGATACTGAGTAACTAATATATGAGATTACTAATAACTAAATTACTAATACTGAGTGACTGTGTCTGATATTTCTGGTTCCGTAGAACTAACTGAGTTCTATATTGAGACTGAAACTGAAATTGTGGGAGATCATCACCGACATGCCCCTCTCTAAATGGATTGGGTTCTAACCTGTAACCCCAGTTGAAAGGGTGTCAGTATCATGCCACGGGTACAGACATTAGTTGTATAGATCCACTGAAATGTCGTTCCGAAGGACTAAGGGTCACCCTCTACTAGCAGGTTCCCTAATGAGAACAGTATTACCCTCAACTGGAAGGTAAACACTTTATCAACCCTCAATTGGCAGGTTGATATCTCAACCTATGCTGTCTACATAGTTCTGGAATGCAAGGACTGCTACTAAGGATCACACCCTCTATTGACAGGTGAGCCCCCATCTTTGGGTTCGCTCGGTGCTGAATCATACTCCCAACTAAATGACACTGTTTACTAGACTCAGATGAGATGGGATGAGTTTAACTAGTTCTGTAACTGACTGAGTAGTACTGATTGTGACATTACTGAGACTATTATGTAACTACTATGGCTCTAGGTATACAACTAAATTTTTGGGTATTGAATACCCCCAGGACTCGATGACATTGAAAGTAAAGCATGTCATGATCTTAAAAGCATCATAATAGTTGCTTGTTAACAATGCATTCATTTAAATTTTTTATCAAGCACTTGAGAGGCATGAACTTGTACATGAATGGAACCACATGATAACATGTCATGATTTCATTATTCAATTCACATAGTCCTTTTATCGAACACTTGGGAAGCATGGTTATTTCACATAATAATAGTAAACACATAAACGTCATGGATACAATACTCGATGGTAAATTCAAGGTTCAACATGCAAATCATCTAATTCATCACACATGCTATTTTAATTGCATGAAACTTGTAATTAATCATGGATTAAAACCCAAATAATATCATGGACATGAATACAATCAATTTCATGCATTGAATTCATAAATCTGAGAAATTGTATATTTAAACAGAGTTCTTGGACTCCATGGGCAAAAGGAAACCCAGGATGAACACCTAAAATACCTGAGAAGATTAATTCTTGAAGGTTCTTGGTGAAATTCTTGAGGATTATTCTTGATTTCTTAAAGCTAGGATTTTATTAATTTGAGAGAGAATGATTTATTCTTGAGAGAAAATGAGTAAATAATGACTTAATAGGTTATTTAGGGCATTAATCACGTGTTTAAACTGATTAGGACCGTGAAAAAAAATACCAAACTACCACTGGGAAGATTTAATATTTTCGTCACTGGGTACCCAAATTTGACCTTCATCGCGACGCGGTGGTATCGCGGTGAGCCATTGAAAATTGACTGGGAACTATACATAAGGACGAGCATGAAATTAACCCTTGACGTGACGCGGTGGTATCACGTTGCCTTACTAGAAAATGATAATTGGGAAAATAGCTAGTGGCGCGACGCGGTGGAATCGCGGTCTCTCACTAGAAAATGGCAATTGTGAACTGAAACTTTGGCGTGACGCGCTGAAATTGCGATGGCACAATGAAAATTGACAATTGCCATTTGGACTGCCTCCGCGATGAGGTGATGCACCATTTGACACACTGTCTTACTAAAATGCTATAACTTCTCACCCGGGTATCAAATTTGAGCGAAATTTATATCGTTAAAATGGTAAGTCTTAAACTAGAAAATTATGAGTATTTTAAAATTTTTATGTAGAAATACTCATGTACTGAAATTTAAACTGAGCTAGGAAAATATGATGTATTACAATATCTTTCCTTGGGACCATTCGTCCTCAAATGAGACTGATTAAGCTGAAAAACACTGATAGACTGAGGTTACACACTGAATATGTGCAATTGAAGTATGATTTCATGACTAAAACTACTAATAATCTGAGTTTTTATACTGAACATACATAGCTAACGCATGAGTACATGGATGACTGATTCATGAATGCATGACTGTCATGAAGATGATATGCAATGGTAATGAATACCAAATTTATAACTTTAACTAAACAAGGAACTGAATAAATCTAAGGAAGAATGTTACTTTAAGTTGAAGCTGTGTTTGCGGAGAAGAGGTGAGAATACTTAGTCTGCATATCTTCTTCTGATTCCCAAGTAGCTCCCTCAATGGACTAATTTCGCCAAAGAACTTTGACCAAGGGAACTTCTTTATTCCTCAGTCTGCGAATCTGACGATCAAGGATTTGGACTGGAACTTTTTCAAAAGAGAGGTCATTCTGAATATTTACGTCCTCCAAGGGAACTATGACTGCTGGGTCACCAATACATTTCTTTAGCAAGGAGACGTGGAATATTAGGTGTACTGAAGTTCGGTCTAAAGGCAACTCAAGCTCGTAAGCTATATTTTTGAAATGGCTGAGAATTCTGTAAGGACCGATATATTGGAGACTGAGCTTTTCCTTCTTATCGAACCTCTTCACTCCCTTCATAGGAAAGATTTTCAAGTACATGAAATTGCCAATCTCAATCTCGATATCATTTCTTCTCATATCTGCATACGATTTCTGTCGGCTCTGGATTACTTAAGCCTTTCTCTTATCAACTGAACCTTCTCTAAGTCATAAAACACTAAATTAGGCCCTACTACTGAAGCCTCACTTACCCCGAACCAACGAATTAGGGATGTGCATTTCCTACCATAAGGGGCCTCAAATGGAGCCATTAGAATACTAGAATGATAACTGTTATTGTATGCGAATTCAATCAAAGACAAGTGGTATTCCCAACTACCTTTAAAATCAATAACACGTGCTTTTAACATATCTTCTAGAGTCTGAATGGTCCTTTCTGCTTGACAATCCGTATGAGGGTGAAAAGCTGTACTAAGGTGGACTTGGGTATCAAGACCCTTTTGGAATGCTTTCCAAAAGTGAGAGGTAAACTAGGTACCACTATTTGAAATGATGGATAGTCGGCCTCCATGCAACCTGACCAACTCTCTGATATAGAGTTTGTCATAGTCCTCGGCTGAGTAGGAAGTGTGGACTGGTAGAACATAAGCAGATTTGGTCATCCTGTCTACGATACCTCAAATAGAATCATGCTAATGACGAGTACGAGGCAAACCCGTTACAAATTCCATGTTAACTTCATCTCATTTCCATGTGGAACTACTGAACTCCTATATGGACCCACTTAACCTGCTAACATGTAGAGTACTTAGCTAAACTCTGTGATATCTCTCTTCATCTCATTCCACCAATAGATTTTTCGCAAATCATGGTACATCTTAGTGGCCCCTAGATGAATCAAGTAATGCGCACCATACGCTTCAGCGAGAATTAGTTGCCTTAAGTCATCTATACCTGGCACACATAGCAGACCATGGAAACGCAACACACCATCACCCCCTTGGGAGAAAACCTTTACTTTCTCATCTCTGACTGACTCTTTCAGTTTGATCAGACTGGGATCTCTGTCCTGATTTTCCTTTACTTCGAAAACCAGAGATGATTCTGAACTATTCTGCACCCACCACTACCCTCTGCTGAATCAACTAAGCGGATACCTAGTAGGGCAACATGACAAACTTCTTGAACTAACTTTTTCTTACCATTCTCAACATGAGCAACGCTACCCATAGACAGCCTACTGAGAGCATATGCCACTACGTTGGCCTTGCCCGAATGATACAAAATACTCATATCATAATCTTTTAATAGCTCTAACCACCTTCTCTGATGCAGATTTAAAGCTACAGGGAGAATACATACTGTAAGCTTTTGTGATCTATGAACACATCAACATGCACCCCAGACAAATAGTGCCTCCAAATCTTTAAGGCAAAGACTACAGCTGCTAACTCAAGATCATGGGTAGGGTAATTCTTCTCATGGGGCTTAAGCTGTCTAGAGGAATAGGCTATGACCTTTACTATTTGCATGAGGACACAATTTAAACCCACTCTAGATGGATCACAGTACACAACAAATCCATCTGAACCATCCGATAAAGTCAAAATTGGGGTTGTAGTGAGTTGAATCTTCAACTCCTAAAAACTCTTCTCGCAAGTATTTGACCACTAAAACTTAGCTTTCTTCTAAGTCAATTTATACATGGGTGATGAAATAGATGGAAACCCTTCAACAAACCGACGATAATAGCTAGCTAAACCTAAGAAACTCCTAATATCTGATAGAGAAATAGGTCTTGGTCAATTTCCCACTGCTTTGGTCTTCTGACAATCAACTCTAATGCCATTACTGAAGACAATATGACTAAGGAATGCTACTAACCTTAGAAAAAATTTGCACTTACTAAATTTGGCGAACAACTGATGGGATTTGAGAGTCTGAAGTATGATACTGAGTTGATCTGCATGATCATTCTCGCTACAAGAATAGATAAAAATATCATCGATGAAGACTATAATGAGCATGTCCAAGTACTATTTGAACACGCAGTTCATTAAGTCCATTAAAGTTGCTGGGGAATTAGTGAAACCAAAGGACATGACAAGAAACTCTAAGTGATCATATTGGGTTTGGAAAGCTATTTTCAAAATATCACATTCTCTGACTCTATACTGATGCTAGCTTGATTTGAGGTCTATCTTAGAAAATTAACTAGCTCCCTGAAGTTGGTCGAACAAGTCATCAATTCTAGGAAGTGGGTAGTTGTTCTTGACTATGACCTTGTTCAACTGACGGTAGTATATACACATTCTTAGTGAACCGTCTTTCTTACGCACGAATAAGACTGGTGCGCCCCATGGGGAAATATTGGGTCTGATGAATCCCTTATCTAGGAGATCTTTCAACTGTTTTTTTAGCTCTTTAGTTTTGGCCGGAGCCATTTTATATGACAGAATAGAGATAGGCTGAGTGTATGGAAGAAGGTATATTTCAAAGTCGATTTTCTTTTTGGGAGAAACTCCAGGAAGATCTTCGAGAAACATATCTGAGAATTCATTTACTACTGGAACTGACTTAAGATTAGGAGTCTCTTAACTAGAGTCTTTAACTCGCATATGATGATAAACACATCCCTCTGATATCATTTTCTCGCTCTAAGGTACAAAATCAACTGACCCTTAAGCGCTTTAGTACTACCCCTCTATTTAAGGACTTTTTCATTTAGAAACTGAAAATGGACAACTCTGTTTATACAATCAACTGAGGCATAGCATGAATGGAGTCAATCCATGCCTAGAATGACGTCAAAATCTGTCATCTCTAACTTTATTAAGTCTACTAAAGTGACTTTTTGAGATATCATAATCGGACAGTTTCTATATACTCATCGGGCTATGATAGACTGACCCACTGGGGTAGAGACCGAGAGAAGTTCTATTAAGATTTCTGGTCTGATTTTTGAAATTGACTGCTATGTAAGGAGTTACAAAAGACAGAGAGGCTTTTAGATCTAATGAGGCATAAACATGTAAATGGAAGATCTGTAATGTACCAGTGACCACATCAGGAGAACTTTCCTGATCTTATCGAGACTAACGTGCCTAGAGCCTGTTTGGGCGTTGCTCACTGGTGGCATTAGAAGCGGCACCCTGCTAATTTGGTCGATTGGACTGAGCTGGGGGGTAATTTTTATGACCCTGCGAACCTGACTGAGGACAATCTATGATTCTATGGCCTAGCTTGCCACACCCAAAACATATATCACTACCATCTCTACAAACACCCTTATGGTTTCTACCACATTTCTGACATAAAGGATCTATTCAAGCACTGCTGACACTACCCTGAGTTTTAGAGCATGGTGCCCTATCTTTTTTACCATTTCTTATCTTAGTTGCTGGAACACTAGCTGAGGACGGAGCTGGAACTGAAGATTTTGGGAAAAACTAGGAACAGTTATCGCCCCCTGACTTAGGCTGAGTGAAATTGAAGCTACCTGGTCTAACTCTCTTATTCTCCTACTTTCTCCTTATTTTTTTCCTCTTCTATCTGTTGAGCATGGACCATTATCCTGGATATGTCCATCTCCTTAATTAGAATCGCGGTTCTATACTTCTTAACCACACTCTCTAACACTCCAAACACAAACTTGCTCATTTTGGACCTATTGTCTGCTACTATATGGGGAGCATATTAGGCTAACTAAAAAAACTTGAGGGAATACTCTTTCCACTCTTGTTGCCTTGCCTGAGATTGATGAACTCTAACACCTTAGCTTATCTCATCTCTAAGGAAAAGAATCTATCTAGAAAAGCAGTAACAAACTCTTCCCATTCTATGGGATCTGCATCTATACCCTTGTCTACCTTCCACTGCTTAAACCACGTATGAGCTACATCTTGTAGCTGATAGGCAGCTAGCTTAGCACTCTCACTAGAAGTCACTCCCATAATATTTGTGACTTTCTGCACTTGATCCTGGAACTCCTGTAGATTCTATTCAAACTTAGATCCTGAAAATAGGGAAGAATTTATTCAGGTGAAGTACCGAATCCTGGCTGTAGTAGTATTGGACACTGGGTTAGACTGAACAACAGTTAGCCGTTCATTTTGAGCAATTATAAAATTAGATAAAGTGGTGAACACAGCTCTGAATTCTGAATGAGAGTCATTCTCATCTAGGGGATCTGCCTAAACGGGCAGAGGTGCTGGCTGGTTTCCCATGTTTCTTCCATTATTCTTTTTGGGAGGCATATTATGTAAATAAAATAAAGAAAGAATTAGACTGAGAGTTTAATATGAGCTCATGCTTACTCACATGACATGAATACAAAAAGAAAGGAAACTTTTCCTAAAAATCACATAGCCTCTTATTCATAAGTGTGGCGCGCTACACACCCTTGCTTAAAACTCTACGAGATGTGACTTTCAGGCTCCCTAGGACTCTTTTGAACTTTAGGCTCTGATACCAAGTTTGTAATGCCTCAAGTCTATATCCTGAATACCACACAGAGCTTACGACCCCGAAAGACCATAAACTAACCCATGACTAGTACCTGCTGTGAGCACTGAATAACAATATTACTGAAATAATGTAGAATATAGGCTGAAATTCTATAAGGTTCATAATTTAAATATTGATAAGGAATAGCAACTGTAAATAAAATCTAAAAATCGAATACTGTCTAACTAGTCTAGTCTGAAAAGCCTCTAACTAAACTATCTAATGTAGAGTTGATGGGACAAGCCTCTAACTAACTTCAACTTAAAAAATATTGAATATATTATAATACCAAAATAAAATAATATCCTTAATAGATGAGGACTCACTACTGAATCTGCTACTACTAACTGAATCAGTCTAAGCACAGTCAGAAATCTAAGTGTCTGAACCTATGATATGAGACATCACAACGTAAAGAGAAAGTAAGTGTCAGTATGTGGAATATACTGGTATGTTAGATGAGGTAAGGCTGAATGCGAGGGTTTATATACATGAACAGTAACTGATTGAATGACATGGAGTAACTGAATAAGAGTACATGGATAATCGAAACTACTGTAAAATACTGAGTATGCAATATTGTGCATATAGATGTATACTATATGTGAGCTTTTACTAAAGCTGAGTACTAATTTCTGATACTGAGTAATTGATATATGAGATTACTGATAATTGAATTACTGATACTGAGTGACTGTGTCTGGTATTCCTGGTTCTGTAGAACTAACTGAGTTCTATACTGAGACTAAAACTAAAACTGTGAAAGGTAATCATCTAACCGACATGCTCCTCTCTAAATGGATTGTGGTCTAACCTACAACCCTAGTTGGAAGGGTGTCAGTACCGTGCCACAGATACAGATACTGGCTGTATGGATCAACTGAAATATTATCCCAAAGGATTAAGGGTCACCCTCTACTGGCAGGTTCCCTAATGAGAATGGGATTACCCTCAACTGGTAAGTAAACACCTTATCAACCCTTAACTGAAAGGTTGATATCTCAACCTATGCTGGCTACGTAGTTCTGGAATGCAAGGACTGCTACTAAGGATCACACCCTCTACTGATAGGTGAGCCCCCATCATTGGGTTTACTCGGTACTGAATCCTACTCCAAACTGAATGACACTGTTTACTAGACTGAGTTGAGCTGAGATGAGTTTAACTGAGTTCTGTAACTAACTAAGTACTATTGTTTATGACATTACTAAGACTATTTTGTAACTACTGTGGATCTAGGTATACAACTAAATTTTCGTGTATTGAATATCCCTAGAACTCGATAGCATTAAAAGTAAAGCATGACATGGTCTTAAAAGTATCATAATTGTTGCTTGTTAACAATGCATTCATTTAAATATTTTATCAAGCACTTGAGAGGCATGAACTTGTACATGAATGGGACCACAGATAACATGTCATGATTTCACTATTCAAATCACATAGGCCTTTTATTAAACACTTGGGGAGCATGATTATTTCGCATAATAATAGTCAACACATGAACATCATGGATACAATACTCAATGGTAAATTCAAGGTTCAACATACAAATCATCTAATTCATCACACATGCTACTTTAATTGCATGAAACTTGTAATTAATCATGGATTAAAACTCAAATTATATCATGAAAATGAATACAATCAATTTCAAGCATTGACTTAATAAATCTAAGAACTTGTATGTTTAAATAGGGTTCTTGGAATCCATGGGTGAAAGGAAACACAAGAGGAACACCTAAAATACCGGAGAAGATTAATTCTTGAGGGTTCTTAGTGAAATTCTTGAGGATTATTCTTGATTTCTTGAAGTTAGAGTTTTATTAACTTGAGAGAGAGTGATTTATTCTTGAGAGAAAGTGAGTAAATAATGACATAATAGGTTATATACGGGGTTAATCACGTGTTTAGGCTGATTAGGACCGTGAAAAAAATACCAAACTACCCTTGAGAAGATTTAATGTTTTTGTCATTGGGTACCCAAATTTGGCCTTCACCGCAACCCGGTGGGCCATTGGAAATTAATTGAAAACTGTACAAAAGGACGAGCATAAAATTAATCCTTGGCGCGACGCGGTGGTATCGTGTTGCCTTACAGGAAAATGACAATAGGAAAATGGCTAGTGGCGCGGCATGGTGAAATCACGGTTGTTGACACCCAATTTTGGCTCGCTCTTTGCCTCTAATTAATTTTGTCAATATTCTTGGCCTTAAATAATTTTTTTTTAAAAATTAAATAGAGAAATATGATAAAAATTTGTAATTTGGTCTCTATTTCTAAATTTTTTTAAATAAAAGAAAATTTATTTATTTACTTATTATTTTTATTTTATCATAATATAAAGTATTTTAAATATAATTAAATATTTCTAACGAATGAAATAAAATAAAAATATTTTTTCGGTAGTTGCATTTGATTTTTTCTAATGTTATTTTTTTTAGGTGATGTTATGACCATATATTGTTGACACCTAATTTTCTTTTACCCTCTGCAACTAAGTTTAGTCTCGAGTTTCTTTAAATTTTAAATAAAATCACAACATTTATTTTATCCTTATAAAAGTTTTCCAATGTATTTATCTAGGTAAGTTTGTCATTTTAAGTGACGATTATATATTATCGTATTTAACTATACGAAATCTTAGAATTTTGCTACTTAAATATTCATTTTACAAAATCAGATTTTAAGCAAAGCTTATCTTGAAAATAAATTATAATGATCGAAATCTTGATTTATTCTAAAAATAATTTATTCAGAGATATATTTGTTTGATTTTATGAAATCAAGAAACTTGAGATTGAATTAGTTGTTAATTTATTTCAAATGTTGTTTTGATATAGTCAATTTATTTAATTGGGCCCTAATTAGAATCAATTTGGTTATCATTGCAATGAAAATGATCATTTGAATTTTATTTAGGTGAAAATTTAAATTTTATTCATTAGCTGTTTAATAAATAGCCTAAGTCAGTTCAGCCCTATTCTTTTTAATAATTTACATCCAATTTCGGTCCAATTGCAACAACACCCAACTAACCCCCAAACACATCACAAACCAGTCTACTTGATTAAACCAACACCCCAACCCATTAAGAACTATAACCCGGCCCATTTGTCCTTTTCCTTTCTTTGTATAACAACATCAACAGTAACATACAACTGCAAAACAAGTGTACAAGACAGTACGCACAAAAGCAACAATTTTCATACAATTCCAACACCAATCAAACTTCAACTCCAAACCCATCTTCACTAAACCAGTTTTCAACGTAACAACAGCAACTTCAGCGACAAACCTCCCTAAATCACAAAAAATCTCTCCTTTAATTTATCTCTGTAGTTTTCAGACCTCGAGCCTTGGTTGTTGACTTTAAATTTTTGTATTTTCTTGCAAAAGCTGATCCAAATCAGGTAATAAATTCAAATTCATTTCTATATTACGTTTTCTTCTTGAATTTTGATTTCAAATTCGGACGTTCAAGTTTGAATTTAGCCTATAAATAGGGTGTTCTTCAACTCTAGAAAGGGAAGCATTGAAGAAAGAAAAAAAAAAAACAGGCTTTGGAGGTCGAAAATTGAAAGAAAAAGAGTGAAAAACTAATGTTAAAAAGAGTGAAAGTAGAGCAAATTAGATCAAAGACTTTCGAAATCCTTAGATTTGAGTCAGCTGTTGAAGAATCCTTGTCGTCGCCCAGTTTCGCTGCCCCAAAAAAAGTGCAAAATTTCTCTCTTTACTTCACTTTCTTCATCTCATTCTGTTTTACTGTTTGAGTTTGGTAAATTGTTGTTTTGTTCAACGCGTGTTCATTTTGGTTTGTTGTGTTGGTTGATTTTAGTTGATTGTTTTGGTGAAATTGGTTGTTAATGTTAAAAAGAGTAAATTACTGCATATCTGAATTAGTGAGGATGTAAATGTTTTTTCTTTTTCGCTTCGTTAATAGATAGATAAATTGTTAATGAGGCGATTGATGTTTTGTTGACTGCTTGGTGCTTTGTTGATTTACTGCGTGGCCTACTCAAGGGATTGTATTAGTGATGTGTAAAGAATTTTGAGTAGAAAAAAGTGTGATCTTTCTGATCGGGCTGATTTTCATTCCCTTTTAGGATGAAAATATCAACGCTACATTTCTTGGCCGAGAGTGAAATGAATTACTTGAGTTAATGATATTCAGCGTTCTATCGTCTCAAATGTGTTACTATTGTCATACAACATGTTATTCAGGTCTTTTAATATTCTTTAACACCTTTTCCCAATATTATGTGGTAATGTTTTACTCTCTCTCTCTCCATCTCTCTCGCCACTCAGTCTTCACTTTGATGCCTAAAGTCATAATTTTTGAAGAGAAGATCGATCAATTTCTGGTTTGTCAAAAAATTCAATTCTTTAGATATGATTGAAAATGGTAGAATCGTGTTCAAGTAACAAATCCTTGCTACCCAGATTTTGAATTCAATTTTTTGTTTGATTGTTAATAGATAGGTTTCTATTTGTGCAAAGTTTCTTTAACCTTTAATGGGGTTATGAATCTTAAGGCAAAAGTATATGTAGCTATTTCTTTCAGTTTCTAGAAATTGTGCTTTCAATTGTTAATGGGTGGTTTTTCTTTCAATTTTATTCAAAAGTACTTTCAAAAATCTTTTCTTTTATTTCAGGTAAAAGAATTTGATATTTCTTATAGTATTTTTAATGAACCTAATATTGGAGTAAGCTTATGAGTACTCTATTCCTATTTGGTAATATGCTTTGCTTATACAATGTTCATCTTGCATTTTTATTTGTATTGTTATTTGTTTTTGCTCCAAAACTTGTGTATAATGTAGTAAAATTTAGTAGCAATTTGATTAGGAAATGAATTTTTAGTTAGCTGTTTATAAACATTATTTCTTAACAGTGTTTTTATTTGCTTGTATTTCCTCTTGTTTATCTAGGAAATATGTGTCTTGGCGTGTAAAATGAATACAGTAACAGAACATCTTCTTTTGCTATTAACAAAAGAATTGAGAGTTCCTGTTTCTTGAAAAATTAAAGTATAGTCTTGCTTTCTGATTGGTGTTTATGATGCTTGTTCATTTTATGAGCAATTGACATCGTTCGTACGGAAAGTTTGGTTAAAACAACCCCAACAAGGAAGGGGTAGCGTCACATCTGTTCTTGTGGTTTGGTATTCAAGTTGTGTGTATATATATGCAGAATAGTGAATGTTAAAAGATAAAAGCTAAATTTGTATAGAATTAATATAGGAGGTGGATTACATTGAATTTTTTTTTTGGTGAAAAAAAATTACATATGGGTGTTCTAAATGTGTATGATCGTGAAGTATGTTTCCCCGAAAAGTAAGTTGATCCATTTTCTGTCGTGTTATACTGGAAAAGAAAAAAAAAGGGCAAGGATCAAATGTTTAAGTGAATAAAGGCAAAAGAAAAGATTTTTTATACTTGATTGTTCAGGGTTCTCATTTTTTTTTTGGTTCTTAGTACTATTATTGTAAGACCCCGGGAGTTTTTCGAATCGTTAAAGCTCTTTTAATCTTTCCAAGAGAATTAGGACTCAAAAATTTAGCTAAGTGTTGAAACTTTTTTCATTTCCATAAGCTTCCGAACTCCGACGAATTATTTTGTGACCTTCCCGACCTTCGTTTCTTGATTCTCAAGTTGCGTTACGATCGGGCAAGCTCATAGTACATCTCAGGTAAGTTTAAAAATTTTTGGGTAACGTAAGGGGTGTTTAGATTTTCAAACTAGTAGCAAAGGGCTAAACGCCCACGCAACCTCACTTAGACCACCGGTCTAAGCAGGGCGCCGCCCAGGCTAGACTGGGGGGTCTAAGCAGGGTGCCGCGCTGGGTATAGCCCTGGGCCAAAAATCAGCCTTCAGCTCCATCCTTTGAAGGGCAAAATGGACAATTTCCAACCCCGATATATACTCTTTAACACGAGATTCAACATAAGTTAACCTAAAATAACTAGTTTTCTCTCAATTTTCCTCAAGAACAAATATTAGGGTTCATAGTTCAAGACCCAAATCATCAAGATTTCTCCATCAATTCACTCTAAACCAAGAAACTAAGGTATGCAGATGTTGATTCTTAAGTTCTTTCCATCCAAGAAGTTCAAAAAATCCTCTTTAAAGTTCCAAGATTATATATTTATGAATTTTCATGATGTATGTGGTTTGAAGTTGAGGTTTGTGTTGATTTGAGTTTTAGTTAGTATTTTGATCATACAGATATTGACTTTAGTGTGTGTTGATTATGCGATGTTCATGACAAAGTCTCTTCAAGAAGCATGTTGAATTATGTAATTATGTTAATTAGGTGTAATCAATTGTTGTGTGATCAAAGTGTGCCTCCCATATGTTTGATAGAATGCTTATATGGAGAAAAGAGTACAATTGTAGCATGTTAAGTATAGAAACCCCCAAAGTGGTATAAGCCATGCATATCTAGTGTTTGCTGAATGGTCATAGCGAATGAATTATTACATGTTAGCATAATATTCCCCAAATTATATACACTTGAATGCATGTTATGTGTTTATTGCAAGACCTTGTGGGATGAGTATGAGGTATTGACATGTATTCCTTATGCAAATACATATTAGTATTTCAAGTGCATAAAGAGATGTTTTATTGAATGTATGGTGAATCTATTATTATGATGTTGATGTTGGTCATAAATTTAAGACGTCATGTCTTGTCAATTTTCTTCCATCAATTCCTGGGGGTACTTGTACCCGAAAATATAGTTGTGTGGCTAGAGCCGAGTCAGTCTCAAGATAATCAGTCGTGCTATAATCAATAGAATTCAATTAATGACAGAACATTAAGAAAAATCAGTAATCTCGGTATTCAATCTAATCCATCTCAGTATTCAGTTCAGACCTCAGTAGTATTCAGTAATCAGTTTAGATTCCAATAAAGCTCAGTAAGTTACAAAACTCAGTCATATTCCGACAGAAAATAGAAACTACAAGTATTCCATCAGATAACGGAATCAAGTGAACTTAGTCAGATCAGTCAAGTAAGAAAATCAATAACAATTTCAGCTCAGTCTAAGTCCAGTTAAGCATCAGTTCAGTGTCTTTCAGTTGGGAGTAGGAACCAACACTGAGAGAGTACAAGGATGACGGCCTCCCTGTTAGAGGGTCAGAGTCGTTAGGAGCAGTCCCTGTACTACAAAAGAAACTAGCATTGAAAGAGTACAGGGATGACGACCTCCCTGTTAGAGGGTCAGATTCCTTAGGAGTAGTCCCTGTACTACAAAACTACGTAGCCAGTGCAGGATCAGGAGTCATCCATCAGATAAAGGCTTGACTATCATGCTGCCTTAGGCTTGACTTCCTTTTCAGGGTTACCCGTTAGAGAGGCTTGACCATAAAAGTGTCTTTACCCGTGGCACGGTATTGACACCCTTCCAGCTGAAGTTACAGGTTGGACCCCACTTGTTCAGATTCCGGGCATGTCGATTAAGTGAGAAGTCCCACAGTTACAGTTCAGTCTCCGTCTTCAGAGTAGAATTCAGAAATCAAGACTGTCAGATACAGTGACTCAGCTTAGTAAGGAACTTAGAGAGTTCCATAGATTCATAGACCACCCGCTAGATAGGCCTGGTCTCACTTAAAGATATCAGTATCAGTATTATTAATAGATTCAGAGATCTCCCGCTAGATAGGTTTGATCTCAGATTCAATCGTTTCTTATCATTATCTGTATATATTTAGAGATCACCTATTAAATAGGCCTAATCTCAAGCTCAATCAATTTTTATCATTATTAGAAGATTCAGAGATCAACCGCTAGGTAGGCCTGAACTCAAATTCAGATTTAATCATTCCTTATCATTATTAATAGATTTGGAGATCATCCACTAGATAAGTTTGATCTCAATTTCAGTCAGTCGATATTAGTAAGCTCAAAGATCAGTCATCAGTAGATTTAATTATTCTGTATCCCAGATTTAGTGAAATTTAGATATCAGTATTAGTAGACTCAGCCATCAGTAAGTCAGTATTCAAAATCCAGTAATCAAAGTTCATATTAAGTGTTATTATGTGTTGAGTTTTATTTTGTGAACTCATGCATATATCCTCATTTAGCACTCTCAAGACATTCAGTTAAGTTATGTTTATGCATAAGCCCTTGCATTCAGCCTTACTCCATCTTGCATATCAGTACATTCAAATGTACTAACGCATTTGCGCTATGGTGTTTTACTTTATGCCATAGGTTCAGAACCACGAGATCCAGAGTACCCTTAGCAGTCTAGATTCAGTCAGTAGCAGTAGACATAGCAGTGAGTCCTCATCATTTGAGGATGTTTCTATTTTAGTTTTACATTAGACTCAGTTTATTTTATTTAGACAGAGATTGTTGGGGACCTGTCCAATCAACTCCGCAGCTTAGATAGTTTAGAGGCTTTCAGACTACAGAGTTTTTCCGACAGATGTATTAGTCTTCAGTTTTTAGTACTTATATTTTAGATGTTTTGAACCTTATGGCAAATTTTAGCCAGTTTTCACATTTATTTCATTATATTATGCAGTGCTCAGGTACAGATACTAGGAAAGGGTTAGATTGTGGTCCTTCGGGATCATGAGTACCGCGCGGAGTTTCGGTTATATAAAATCAGGGCGTTACAATTATTTTCCTTAATATGGTTTCAACAATATGTTTTACTTGTGGGTTTAGCAACTAAGACCCCTGATATCATTTTTGTTTTAAAAACAAGTGTATGTGACACCTCTTGCTACTCTTACGTAATTCTTAACATATATTCTAGACATGTTTTCTCTTTAATCTATTTACATATATTGTAGCTATGTTTGTTCCTTAATCCTTCTCTGCATTATCATGATAACAAGTCCATTTTATGTATGCCGCACAACAAAAATTATCCAAGTGTGTATCATTTAGTTCACTTTATCGATTATATTTCTAATCCTTATCTTTTCATCTTACATGTACATGTGGACTTGGGAGTTGGAGTTCCACAACGGAACTCATCTTGACCTAAATTGGGTCAATCGCTATTAGGGTCACAGAGCTTCGGGATCACATTGCTTGAAACTCAAACCCCGAAATGGAGTCTAATTTCCCCTCTAGTTTGTCCTCCATTAAATTATCCATATTATATTATTATTATTATTATTATTATTATTATTATTATTATTATTATTACTACTACTACTACTATTACTATTATCATTGTCGTTATTATTTTTGCGTAAGTTCAACATGATTACCTATTTTCACACTCTTGAAAGTATCTTTAGTAAAGAAAATTCATGCTATAAAATACTTTATTTATTTCATAAATAATTAAAATTAAATATTTAAATTCATTTATCTTTTCAAAATCCCTTATGGAACTATGCGACCTTAAATTTTCTAGTGTATAGAAATTATGATATCATTCTTTTCATATTTAAAATGCATGCATATTTTTGCAAATAATTTCATTACTTCCTCGTAAATGGTAGCGTCATGTTTACTATGCCTTGAATTTTCTTCTTAAGTCAATAATAACAAAAATTCCTTATCACTGTTTTAAGCAAATAACGAATTAGAAGTTTTTTCAAATATTTTCCTAAACTAAAGCGTAAGGACTATCTTCGGATAGGCTCTGAGGGTGCCTAACACCTTCCCCTCGAGTAACTAAAACCCTTACCTAGACTCTCAAATATTTTCGATAGACTAAAATAGAGTTTTGCAATAAAAAATGTTTTTTTTCTAATTTTCCTAAAAATTTAGGTGGCGACTCTAAAAATAAATTTTTAAATTCCAAGAGTCATTAAACGCCACCATACATCGTGTGCTATTTTGACCTTTTTGAAATAGGGCTCGACAGAATGGTGACTCCGCTAGGGATTTAGTGAACTTAGGTTTAGCCTTAACATGCTTAGTTTAGGATTTTCATGCTATATTATGTTATTTGCTTACTTGTCTTTAGATGATGTTTTCTGTGAAAGGACGCAAGCCAAATCCAAACTTGAGCTCCTTATTTGTTTGTACAACACTACTTGTTACTGCTTTATCACTTGCACTATTTCTATTGAGTCTTGATCGTACACAATTCACACACTGAACACGCGAGGGGTGTACTGCACCCCTCCAAAACCTCTTTGGATTCCTTAGTTTCAGAGTTGGTGCAGTTAGGATAGTGCACCTTCTCGCAAATATTCAGTCCCACTCTCGAAAATCTTTAGGAAAAAATCTTACTTTAGAAATAGGTCATACTGGAAAAACCTTAGGCGGAACGGTCCAAGGTATCGTTCCTACAGTTAGGAAGCCACCCTTCATGTAAACGGGTTCTCTATGAACCCAACGACGCTATGTGTGTGAAATGATTAATTGATCCAAACGTTAAAGAACATAATAAATTCAGGACATGAACTTACCCCACCCCTTTTTTTTCACAGATGAAAATCAACCAAAACCTTGCCAACATCTATATAATAACCGACTTTCCTCAGGTTCTAAGACATTGGTAGGGAAATATGATGATCCACCCAGCTGGCCTTAAGACCCATATGCTATCTCTGATTCTTGAAGGGTCTTGCATGACCTATTTGTACTTTTTTTCTTTTTCTTCTTCTTCTTCTTCTTCTTCTTCTTCTTCATTTCTACTTTCCCTAAAGTGTCTTGCATGACCTCTGTTGATGCCTATCAGATGTAATCTTTAGCTCGAAACATTTCCCTTTGTAACCCATGGCTTCGCACTTTGCCCTTTTCATTAATCAAAAATACCTTTGTCTTGAATTTAATTATGTTTTGAAACATTGGATGTCACCAACTGGGTGTATATATGTGTTACTTACTTGTTATATTTACGTTATCTCCCAAACTAACATAGTTTCCTTTTTCTTTTCCTTTCTTTCTTTTTTACTTATTCCCCAAACAAAAGTTAATTTCTGTTGACATGCAAACTGGTGGAATCCCAAAATAACCTTCGATCTAAGAGCAAAATGACCAACAAAGACTAATCCAACAAAGCTGTGATGATCCCAATGGATGACACTGAAAGTTCTCATAGGCCGTTAGATACTCAGAATGATGATCAAATGGCTAACATGGCGCAGGAAATTGAGGTCCTAAAAGAAGAACTCTATCAAATATGGGATCTAACCAGGCTTACAATAGATAGATTTCTTGCTCAGTTGTAGGCTCTAAATGTCGAATTACCTTCGAGAACTGACCAAGCACATATACCGTATGCTCAAGCCCCACCAGTCCTTCAGCCTACTGCTGGGACATCACCTGGCTATTCATTTCCTATTCAGAACTTCACTGTTCTGGTCCATATAGAAATGTAGCATATGCCCGAGGCACATGTCACACATAAGATACCTGTGCCACTGGTACATGCTATCGAATCTCCCACGTTCGTAATATTTGCATTTGTAAAAGCTTCATATGAGGTGGATCAATATGTAAGGTTCAAAAAGGATGTTCAATAATGTGAAGAAGGTTCGTTAGGAGCCCAATTCAAAAATCTCAAGAGAGTATTTAGAAACATGCAGGTTAGTAGAGGGACTGAAATCTTAGACTATGACGACTTATGTATTCATCCAGACATCGACATGCCAGTAGGATACAAACCACCAAAGTTCAATGTATTTGATGAAAAGGCTAATCCCCATGTATATCTGAGGGCTTACTGTGATAAGTTGGTCAGCATTGGAAGGAACGAGAAATTGAGAATAAAGTTGTTCATTCGGAGCTTATCGGGAGAAGCTTTGACCTAGTACACCCGACAAGACCCCCGCAAATGGCGTGACTAAAGGGAAATGGCTGAGGACTTCATGAGTTGCTTTAGGTTTAATGCCGATATTGCCCCAGATAGGTTCTCATTAGCTAATATACAAAAGAAGCCATTAGAATCATTTCAAGAGTACGCATGGCGTTGGAGGACCGAGGATACTAGGATATAGCCACCACTGGATGAGAGTGAGCTCTCCAAGTATTTTATCAGAGCTCAAGAAGCTGTGTATTTTGACAAGATGATGTCAATAGTGGGCTAAAAGTTTGCAGAATCGGTAAAGATGGGAAGCTTTATAGAAGAAGACATCAAATCAGGGAAGTTCTAATCTATGGCTACTTTGTAAGATGCAAGTAAGGCAATACAGACTGGATCCATTAATGGTAATAAGAAGAAAAGGGAGGATGTCTCAGTTTCCATACCATACTACCAGCCTGGAAATTCTTCCTACCATTACCCTAATAACCCCAAATTATTGCACATGTCCCAGTGTACAATACTCAACCATATTATAATTCACCTCGAGCTCTAGTATACCAAAATCCACCAAGACAGTAGGCCCCCATCCAAGCTCTAGCTCACCAAAATAGACCAGCCTATGCGCCCAGACTACGTCCAAACTTTGAAGCTAGAAATACCCGAACCTACACACCAATTGCAAAACCTTTAGGCTAGTTGTTTGAAAGATTGAGGGCAGCTGGTTTGTTGCATCCAATTGAGGGAAATAACCCTGATACAACCTCTCAAAACTTTAATGATAATAAGCGGTATGCCTATCACTTAGGAGTCTAGTGCATGACACAGAAGACTGCTATAGCCTGAAGAATCAGATTGAATCCCTAATAAGGAAAGGTAGAATCAAATGCACTACCATATCTCCAAATGTGAACAATAACCCCTTGCCAAATCATAGAAATGAGGAAGTCAACATGATTACCCTAGAAGAGGAGTATGATTTGGAAGAAACTATTGCCCATATGAAATGCAGAAGAAATATCCACTATATCCCCATCACAGCCATTTATCACAGTTCAGTTGAGGGATCTTATAACCGTTTAGACTTACTAGTCGAGAGTCGTAGTGACCACATTATTCGTTGGAAAGCCCGACTACAAAACCAAAGCAGTCCCGTAGGACTATCAAGCTAAAGCCAAGGGTAAAATGATAGACGCTGCTACATCTCAAGGGATGGCCAGGTCAAGAAGATATTACGCGCCAGAGGAGCCGAATAATGGAGTTATCGGAAAAGATCAAAACCAAAAGAGAAATATTATAGATGCTGAAGCCACAGAATTTTGGAAAAATATGCAACCTAAGGAATACTCTATTGAAGATCAGATCATGAAGACATCGGTTCACATATCTTTCATGTCCTTGCTTATGAGTTCTGAAGCCCACAGGAATGCTTTGATGGAAGTTTTATGTGTATTTAGCATACCAAAGGAGACCACTAGTGAGACTTTGGCTGCATTAATCGGGTGAGTTGTGAAGGCAAATAAGATTTCTTTCCATGATGATGAGTTACCATCGGAAGGGGATGCACATAATAAAACACTTTATATTGTAGTCAGATACCATGACAAGATTGTAAATAGGGTTTTAATTGATGGTGGTTCAGGTTACAATATTTGTCTATTCTCTACTCTAAGGGATTTGGGCGTGAATATAGAAGATATAAGAGAACGTGGGGTGAAGGTCAGAGCCTTTGATGGGTCATAAAGGAATGTCATCGGAGAAATCTACTTGACACTGCAGATAGGACCAACAAAATTTCCCATCCTATTTCAGGTCATGGATGTGTCGTATAGCTACAAATTACTGTTGGGAAGGCCATGGTTCCACATGGCAAGAGCCGTTCCTTCCACTTTTCATTAGTGCGTAAAGTTTGAATGGAGTCTCATAGAGGTTACTGTCCATGGAGAACTCAGTCATCCTATTTATTCTATCAATTTAGTCCCCTTCACTAAGGAGTTAGAGGGATTCACTTTCCATACTCTAGAGATCATGCAAGCTGCAAGGATCAATGAGAAGGAAATGCCAGTTGAAGCGAAAATGTCAAATGATGAAAAGATGGTTGCGTCGGATATGTTGAAATATGGGTATCAGCCTAAGACAGGACTAGGACCTAGAGTCGATGGTATAGTCAAACCAATCCAACTAAAGCAGCAGAAAGGTACTGTAGGGCTTGGATATGAGCCCATTTCTTGAGAAGCCTGCAAAAAAAGATTTGAAATGATAGTATTCATTCCAGGACAAGTTCCAGTTTTAGGGAAAACAGTTGATGAAGATATCATAGAAGGGATAGGAAATCTATTTGTGGTCGTTATATAAGAAGAATCAGATATAGATTTCAAGAAAATTACCATCCGTGATGCTGAAACAGGAGAAGTCCTGCAGAATTGGACAATTAGCCCATCCCTATTCTGTCATGAGTCTTAGTAGTGTGGGACGATTGTTGCTTTTAAAGATTATTTTATTTGCCTGATCAATTGAGGCTTGAATCATGCCAAAGATCTTTTTGCTAATTGCCTTTTGCCAAAGCTCAGTGATTTATTTAATAAAGTTCTTATTTTCCAAAACTTATTTAATATTTTCAATATCTATTTATTTTTCAGCATCTATTTAATTTTCTCGCTTTTATACTTTTCAGCGCAAATATTAATAAAAATCCTCGTTCCACGATTATGAAATGTATCGAATCCATTGAACAAAATGCAAGCGATGCGCAAGACTATGAGGAGTACGATGAAAGCATGATGCCTGAAAACCTGCCGCCAGAGATCGAACAACTCAAAAGTCAGAAGAAGCCTAATATGGATGAAACAAAAGTCATCAATTTGGGTGACCAAGGGACAACAAAGGAAACACGAGTCAGCAAATACTTGGAGGATGAAAGAAAATAAGAATTGATAATTCTACTCTAGTAATACATCGATGTATTTGATTGATCTTACGATGACATGCCTGGTTTAAGCACCGATATCGTTTTGCATCAAATTTTAACTAACCCCGCATGTCCGCCCGTAAAGCAAAAGACGAGGAAATTCAAACCCAACTTGAGTTTGAGATTTAAGGAGGAAGTGACTAAACAAATAGAAGCCAAGGTCGTGAGGGTCACAACTTATCCTACATGGTTGTCCAACATTGTTCCAGTACCCAAGAAGGATGGAAAAATAAGAATATGTGTGGATTATCGGGATCTCAACAAGGCTAGTCCGAAAGATGACTTTCCTCTCCCAAACATTCATAGTCTCATTGATAATTGCGTAAAACATGAGTTGCAGTCATTTGTTGATTGTTTTGTGGGATATCATCAAATCTTGATGGACGAGAATGATACAGAAAATACAACCTTCATCACTCTGTGGGGAGTGTACTGCTAAGGGTAATGCCGTTTGGAATCAAGAATGTCGGTGCAACATACATGAGAGTCATGACCACCTTTTTCCATGATATGATCCATAAAAAGATCTAGGTATATGTAGATGACATCGTTATCAAATCCAAAAAGAGTTCGAATCACCTAGATGACTTACAAATTTTTTTTTAAAAGACTGCGAAGGTACGACTTAAAGTTGAATTCAGAAAAATGTGCCTTTGGACTTCCCGCAGGAAAGTTATTGGGATTCATTATTAGTAAGAGAGGTATAGAGCTGGATCAATCCAAGATAAAGGCAATCCAAGACTTACTACTTCCTAAGACCAAAAAGGACGTAATGAGTTTCTTGGGAAGACTCAATTACATCAGTCGGTTCATAGCCCAGTCCATAGTAATTTGTGAACCAATACTCAAGTTGTTGAAGAAGGATGCCGCCACAGGATGGACTGAAGAATGTTAGAAGGCTTTTGACAAAATCAAGGAGTATTTGTCTAATCCACCAGTAGTTGTTCCACCAAAATCGGGAAAGCCGTTGTTGTTATGTCTATATTGTATGGATAATACATTTGGATGTGTGTTAGGGTAGCATGATGATATAGGGAGGAAGGAGCAATTTATTTACTACCTAAGTAAGAACTTTACCCCGTATGAATCAAGGTATACATTGTTGGAGCGAACCTATTGCGCATTGACTTGAGTGGTGCAAAAGTTGAGGCACTACCTATCCGCATATACCACGTACTTGATCTCAATAATGAATCCACTCATGTACATCTTTGAGAAACTAATGCCCACTAGAAAATTGGCAAAATGACAGATTTTGTTATGCGAATTTGATATTATGTACGTGACACAAAGAGCCATTAAAGGACAAGCTTTAGATGATCACCTCGCAGAAAATCTAGTGGATCAAGATTATAGGCCGCTCAAGACCTACTTTCCCGATGAAGAGGTGTTGTTCGCAGGAGAAGACATCTCAGAGCCGTATGATGGATAGAGAATGTTCTTCGATGGAGTGGTAAACTTTAAAGGAGTTGGAATTGGGGCAGTTCTAGTTTCAGAAATAGGTCAACATTACCCGATCTCGGCAAAGGCTAGGTTTCCTTGCACAAATAACATAGCAGAATATGAGGCTTGAATTCTTGGGTTTAGGATGGCAGTAGACATGGACATCAAAGATCTATTGGTGATAGGAGATTCAGATTTGTTGATCCATTGGTGATAGGAGATTCAGATTTAGCTATTGGTGATAGGAGATTCAGATTCAACTATTGGTGATAGGAGATTCAGATTTGTTGATTCAGAATGGACCACTAAGAATGACAAAAACCTTCTTTATGTTCAATGTGTTAAGGAGCTGAGTAAAAGGTTTACGAAGATTAAATTCAAGCATGTCCCTTGAATTCAAAATGAGTTTGTTGATGCCTTGGAAACAATATCCTCTATGATTCAGTATCCAGATAAGAATTACATCGATCCCATCAAAGTAGATATACACGCTCGATAAGCGTACTGTTTTTATGTGGATGAAGAGCCACATAGAAAGCCATGGTACTACGACATCAAGAGGTTACTCGAATTGGGAGAATATCAAGAAGGCGTTACTGGCAAGTAGAAGAGGACTTTAAGAAAGATGGCCGATCATTTCTTTCTCAACAAGGAAATCCTATATAGGAAGACTCCCGACTTGGGATTTCTGCGATGCGTCGATGCCACAAAAGCCATAATATTGTTAGGGGAGATACATGCAGGAACATGTGGACCCTACATGAACGTTTTCATGCTTGAAAAGAAGATTTTGAGATTTGGATACTTTTGGATGACCATGGAAAGGGATAGCATTCGATATGTGCAGAAATGTCACCAATGTCAAGTTCATGGAGATTTTATACGAGTTTCGCAAAATGAGCTCAATGTGATGGGTTATCCTTGGCCATTTTACGCTTGGGGCATGGATGTTATTGGGCCCATAGAGCCTCCTGCATTGAATGGACATCGTTTTATCTTAGTCGCTATCGATTACTTCATGAAATGGGTTGAAGCCTCAACACATAAGGCAGTAACCAAGAAAGTTGTAGTAGATTTCGTTTGCAACAACTTAGTCTGTTGGTTTGGAATTCCAGAGTCAATCATAATGGATAGTGAAACCAATCTCAATAGTGACTCGATGAGAGAGATTTGTGAAAGGTTCAAGATCTCTCATCAAAACTCTACGGCATATCGACCATAAATAAATAGAGAAGTTGAAGCTGCAAATAAGAATATCAAGAGGATTTTAAGGAAGATAGTGGATGACAATAGGGAATGCCATAAGAAGTTGCCATATGCTTTACTTGGGTATCATACCACAATCAAAACTTCTACTGGGGCAACTTCCTACATGTTGGTGTATGGTTCGGAAGCAGTGATACCTGCAGAAGCTGAGATACCTTCATTAAGAATTATTTAGGAGGATGGTCTAGACGATGCTGAATGGATTCATAGCAGGATTGAGCAATTGATGCTCATTGGTGAAAAGAGATTGGACGCAGTCTGTCATGGTCAACTCTATCAAAATAGAATGATCAAGGCGTTCAACAAAAATATCAAGCCTCGACGATTAACACTAGGATAGTTGGTATTAAATAAAACATTCCCTTACCAGGATGAAGCCAAAGGGAAATTTGTGCCAAATTGGCAAGCTCCTTACATAGTTCACCGAGTACTCTCAGGAGGAGCAGTGATACTTGCAGAAATGGACGGCACAGTAAGCACAAAGCCAATTAATTCAGATTTTATCAAGAAGTACTATATTTTGAAGACATTCGGAATATTACTTATTTCTTTGTACTTTTCCATTTTTCTCTAATGTAACAGAACTATGTATTAGCCTGATTTCCCACGGCGGGATATGTAGGTAGCCCACATAGGGTTCGGTTTCCCTTAGAAAAACTCAAAAACATTATCCTTTCATGTATTTAGAACTACGCTCGACCTGACTTTCCACGACAGGATACGTAGGCAATCCACATCGGATTTGGTCCCCATTATATTTTATCTTTTCATTATACTGAACTACGACATGACCTGATTCTACTTGGATACGTAGGCATCCTGAGTCACGCTCGATCACTGCATTTCATATTTTTATTTTTTCCTATTTTATTTGAACTACGTCATGACCTGATTCCACTTGGATATGTAGGAAGTCTGAGTCAGACTCGGTCATTGCATTTCTATTTTTCTTTCTCCATACTCGAACTACGTACAGACCTGATTCCTATTGTAAAGATAAGTAAGCAATCTAAAAGGCTCGATCTTATCTTTAGGAAAATCCCTTTTTTCTCATAGTATAACCTCAGAATATAAGAGATCTCGATGCCAGAATCGACGTAACATCGACAGTCAGAGAAGCTCCACCAAGAGGATAAGATTATGAGGATCGTGATCAATAAATGAAGGCTTAACGGATTTTTAAATTGTCATAATCTAAAAAATGATAGAGTATTACTATATAAACTTTATATATACGCAATATATTTTCGAAATTATAATATATACATATTTAAAGATACTTTCTTACTTTTTCGCCTACTGAGACTCCAGAGTTGGAAGTGATCGAGCAGCCAAGAGAGTGTTGGAAGATTTCGTAAACAAAGTCAGGATCCACAAGTCGACACAATCAATACCCCCTCTCAACTAATAACTTTTCTTTGAGCGCAGGAAAATAATATATGAAAGACAACATCAAGTCAAGCTTTGGGATGGACCAGGGGCACCAAGCAGCTTATCGTCATGACATGAGCCAAATATTCTTCCTTTATTTTATTCTCTTTACATACTTTTATACTGATTCTCACAAGCTCTAACAATTTTATTCGAGTTCTTTCACTGGTACATTTTGAAGACCCGGGTCAGAGACGACGAAAAGAGGATCCTCATAGGAAGATTGAGCCATTTATTTCTCCCAAAAGACCACGCTAATTGGAGCTAACCACCTGACTGCATCAAATAATTTCGCCAATTGAAGAATCATCATTCAGTTGCGTCAAATAACTCAACAAATCAGATAATACCGTCCTGTTTCAACAAAGTCGAGCTTTTGCATTCTGCGGATTGTATATAAGCAAATAAAGTCGAGCTTTCATTTTCTGAGGACTGTATATAGGCAAACAAAGTTGAGTTTCTGTATTTTGAGGACTGTACATAGGCAAACAAAATGATCTTTTGAATTTTGATGACTGTATATAAGCAAACAAGGTCGAGCCTTCACATTCCAAGGACTGTATATAAGCAAACAAACAAGTTCCATATTTTTAAGACTGTACATATGCAAACAAATCGAGTTCCACATTTTAAATATTCTACATGAGCAAGCAAAGCGACCCTCTACCATATCGGAGGATGAATAAATGATACGACTTGCCGCTATATCGAAAGTTGTACACCAACTAGGGGATGCCCCACGGCAAATCAAAGAATGTATATAAGCAAAGTAACACTCTGCCATATTAAAAAATCCTATTTCAGCAAACAGAGAACAACCTTCCAATCAGAAGCTCACACCATAGCAAGCACACAAAAAAGCCACTATCACAACAACATCAAGTTCCAACAACAACACCATCGTCTAGTTCAGACTGAATATTGCCTTGCCAATACAAGGAACTTTACTTGTGGGAAAATGTCTTATCATCAAAGGCTTTACTTTTTAAACACTGCTCGCCAGTTGGATGACATTTACTTTCAGTAATTGCTCAGCCGACGGAGGCTATTTTAATTTTCATTCAATGGAGGTTATTTACATTTCAGCCAACGGAGGCTATTTACATTCAAGCAGTTGCTCGGCCGACGGAGGCTATTTATATTTCAGTTGCTGCCCCGCCAGTCGGAGGCCCTCCCAAATGAAGATAATACTAGTTTGAATATCTGAACTCTACTCTTTACATTGCAATTTCAATTTACAATTTTTGAACAAACAGGTACTTTTCACCTTTTTTTACATGTTTTCCAGGAACATGCAATATAACGTAGAACTACCCTCTTAGTAGCAAACTGGGGCAAGCTAGAGGAACGTCAAGCATCCCTAGCTATGCCAAAGATTTCAATGAAGAAACTCAACTCGAATCGGCTCAGTCATTTCTTTTTCTCAGTGTCATCGCCCAGTATCGTCTTAATCCGATACTGGGGCAATTTTTAAAAATCCACAATCTCTTTTTCCCTTAAAATCCTCAGAAGATATATCTGTCCAACGTCTTCTTATTTCCAGCTATCCCAAGTAAACAATTGAGGGATAATCTCATATCTATTTCATTTGTGCTGAAATCTTTATTATCCTCGAAGGAACTCGGTGTCATCATAATTCTACACTAGGGAAAATTTTGATATCTATCAAAATTTTGTTATGATTGGAACTACAAATGACCTTAATTCTCGTAGAACCTGAGATATGTAGGCAGCTCAGAAATCGTAGCCCATTCATAATCTTTGAAACATTTTGATTTGCCCGAGACAAAATTGGTTATGTCAACGTGATTGTCCAAAGATTTTTACATAAATCTTTGTCCACTCAGGGGCAACTATTGACACCCCATTTTGGCTCGCTTTTTGCCTCTAATTAATTTTATGAATGTATTTGGCCTTAAATAATTAAAAAAAATGAAATAGAGAAATATGATAAAAAGTTGTATTTTGGTATCTATTTCTACAAATTTTTAAATAAAAGAAAATTTATTTATTTACTTATTTTTTATTTTATCATAATATAAAGTATTTTAAATATAATTAAATATTTTTAACAAATGAAATAAAATAAAAATATTTTTCCGGTAGTCGCATTCTATTTTTTCTAATGTTATTTTTTTAGGCGATGTTATGACCATATATTGTTGACATCTAATTTTCTTTTACCCTCCACAACTAAGTTTAGTCTCGAGTTTATTTAAATTTTAAATAAAATTACAATATTTATTTTATCCTTATAAAAGGTTTTCAAAGTATTTATCTAGGTAAGTTTGTCATTTTAAGTGACGATTATATATTATCGTATTCAATTATACGAAATCTTATAATTTTGCTACTTAAATATTCATTTTAGAAAATATCAAATTTTACACAAAGCTTATCTTGAAAATAAATTATAATGATCAAAATCTTGATTTATTCTAAAAATAATTTATTTGGAGAGATATTTGTTTGATTTTATGAAATCAAGAAGCTTGGGATTGAATTAGTTGTTAATTTATTTCAAATATTATTTTGATATAGTCAATTTATTTAATTGGGCCCTAATTAGAATCAATTCGGCCATGATTGCAATGAAAATGATCATTTGAATTTTATTTAGGTTAAAATTTAAATTTTAACCATTGGCTATTTAATAAATAGCCCAAGTCAGTTTAGCCCCATTCTATTTAATAATTTACAGTCAATTTCAGCCCAATTGCAACAACACCCAACTAACCCCAAACACATCACAAACCAGTCTACTTGATTAAACCAATACCCCAGCCCATTAAGAACTATAACCTGACCCATTTGTCCTTTTCCTTTCTCTATATAAAAATATCAACAGCAACATACAACTGTAAAATAAGCGTACAAAACTAGTACGCACAAAAGCAACAGTTTCCATACAATTCCAACACCAATCCAACTTCAAATCCAAACCCATCTTCACCAAACCAGCTTTCAACATAACAACAACAACTTTAGCGACAAATCTCCCCAAATCACGAAAAATCTCTCCTTTCATTTATTTTTGTAGTTTTCAGACCTCGAGCCTTGGTTGTTGACTTTAAATTTCTCTATTTTCATGCAAAATTTGATCTGAATCAGGTAATAAATTCAAATTCATCTCGATATTAGGTTTTCTTTTTGAAAGAGTGAAAATTGAAAGAAAAAGAGTGAAAAACTAGTGCTAAAAAAGTGAAAGTAGAGCAAATTAGATCACATACGTTCGAAATCCTTAGAGTTGAATCTGTTGTTGAAGAATCCTTGTCGTCGCCCTAGTTTACCTGCCCCAAAAAAACTTGCAAAATACCTCTTTTCGCATCACTTTCTTCATCTCGTTCTGTTTTACTGTTTAAGTTTGGTAGATTGTTGTTTTGTTTAATGCGTGTTCATTTTGATTTGTTGTGTTGGTTTATTATAGTTGATTTGGTGAAATAGGTTGTTGATGTTAAAAAGAGTGTCTTACAGCAAATCTAGATTAGTGAGGATGTAAATGTTTTTTCTTTTTCGCTCCGTTAATAGCTAGATAAGTTGTTAATGAGGTGATTGATGTTTTGTTGACTACCTAGTGCTTTGTTGATGTGTTGCGCGGTCTGCTCAAGGAATTGTATTAGTGATGTGTAAAGAATTTCGAGTAGAAAGCAGTGATCTTTTTGATTTGGACTGATTTTCATTTCCCTTTAGGATAAAAATATCAGCGTCACATTTCTTGGCTGAGAGTGAAATGAATTACTTGATTTGATGATACTTCAGCGTTCTATCTTACTATTGCCATACGACATGTTATTCGGGTCTTTTAATATTCTTTAATGCCTTTTTTCCAACATTTTGTGGTAATGTTTTACTCTCTCTCTCTCCCTCTTTCTCGCTGATCACTCTTCACTTTGATGCCTAAAGTCGTTATTTTTGAAGAGAAGATTGGTCAATTTCTAATTTGTCAAAAAATTTAATTTTTTCGATAGTATTGAAAATGTTAGAATCGTGTTCAAGTAACAAATCATTGCTATCCAGATTTTGAAGTCAATTTTTTGACTGATTGTTAATGGATAGGTTTCTATTTGTGCAAAGTTTCTTTAACCTTTAATGGGGTTATGAATCTTATGGCAAAAGTACATGTATCTATTTCTTTCAGTTTCTAGAAATTGTGCTTTCAATTATTAATGGATCGTTTTTCTTTCAATTTTATTCAAAAGTACTTTCAAAAATCTTTTTTTTTAATTTCAGGTAAAAGAATTTGATATTTCTTATAGTATTTTTAATGAACCTGATATTGGGGTAAGCTTATGAGTACTCTATTTGTAGTTGGTAATATGCTTTGCTTATACAATGTTCATCTCGCACTTTTATTTTTATTGTTATTTGTTTTTACTCCAAAACTTGTGTATCGTGTAGTAAAATTTAGTAGCAATTTGATTAGGAAATGGATTTTTAGTCAGCTGTTTATAAACATTATTTCTTAAAAGTATTTTTATTTGCTTGTATTTCCTCTTGTTTATCTATGAAATATGTGTCTTGGCTTGTGAAATGAATACAGTAACAGAACATCCTCTTTTGCTATTAACAAAAGAATTGAGAGTTCCTGTTTCTTTGAAAATAAAAGTATAATCTTGTTTTCTGATTGGTGTTTATGATGCTTCATTTTATGAGCAATTTACATCGTTTGAATGAGAAGTTTGGTTAAAACAATCCCAACAAGAAAGGGGTAGCGTCAAATCTATTCTTGTGGTTTGGTATTCAAGTTGTGTGTATATATACGCCGAATAGTGAATGTTAAAAGATAAAAGCTAATGTAGAATTAATATAGGAGGTGGATTGCATTGAATTTTTTTCTTGGTAAGAAAAAATTACATATGGGTGTTCTAAATGTGTATGATCGTGAAGTATGTTCCCCCCCAAAAGTAAGTTGATCCCATTTTCTGTCGTGTTCTGCTAGAAAATTAAAAAAAAAGGGCAAGGGCCAAATGTTTAAGTGAATAAAAGTAAAAGAAAAGATTTTTTTTAGGCTTGATTATTCAGGATTCTCATTTTTTTTGTGGTTCTTAGTACTATTATTTTCCTTAATATGATTTCAACAATATGTTTTACTTGTGGGTTTAGCAACTAAAACTCTTGATATCATTTTTTTTAAAATAAAAACAAGTGTATGTGACACCTCTTGCTACTCTTACGTAATTCTTAACATACATGCTCGCTTTTTAATCCATTTACATATATTGTGCTATGTTTGTTCCTTAATCCCTCTCTGCATTATCATGATAACTAGTCCATTTTATGTATGCCACACAATAAAAAATTATCCAAGTGTGTATCATTTAGTTCACTTTATCGATTATATTTCTAATCCTTATCTTTTCATCTTACATGTACATGTGAACTTGGGAGTTGGAGTTCCGCAACGGAAATCGTCTTGAACTAAATTGGGTCAATCGCTATTAGGGTCGCAGAGCTTCGGGATTGCATTGCTTGAAACTCAAATCCCGAAATGGATTTTAATTTCCCCTCTAGTTTGTCCTCCATTAAATTATCCGAGGATAGAGAGTATTACCGTTCTTCTTCAATAGTTTGAAAAAGCAAAAGCCCTGTTTAACAAAACTCACCGAAAGGACTAGAAGAGCAATGAAAAAACAAAAAATACACTGAAATATCAAAAATCGCTGGAGAAAACCGTCAGAGAAACACCTCAAGGGTAGGATCGGAAGGTAGCTGAGAGCGACAGCTATGCAATTTCGTTCTCTGATACCAAGTTAGATTTCAAAATTGCCTGAATCGCCATTGATTTGTGAGATTAAAAACCCTAATCTAAAATGAGATTAGAGAAAGGGAAAGTGAAGAAGATATTTTTATTTCTCCGTCTTTTAGAAGCTGTCCAAAAACAGTTACATATATGTATGATGTATAAAATCAGTAACCAAAATATAAAGTGGATCAATATACAACTGGGCTTTTATTATTTAAGTTGGGCTAGTTCTAGGCGGCCCAGTGTCAATGTTAACATATACACCTTTATATCCTAAATGTTGAACGTAAACTTAGAATTCAGGACACAGTGGCGGATCTAGAAATTTTCTTTAGGAGGTTCGAAAAAATAAAATATAAATATGTGAATACATCAACAAAATATAATTTCAAGGGATGTAACAGTATATAATCTATACATATAAAATACTTAAATTTAAATATGAGTGATTAATAAGTAAAGCAAGAAGTTACCCCTTTACAAAGTGTCAACCAGAACTAGAGAGCTGCGTAAATAAAAAATGAGTCCTATAAAATGTATCAACTAAAACTACAGTACAAAGTCAAAATTCCAAAAAGAAATCACTGTTAATACTTTTCAAGCACATTTACAATACCACTCGATTAGGTTTCATTGCTTGAAAAGACAAAATAATATCATCAGTTGAAGCGTTATTAAACACATCCTTTTCAACAAAAGGAACATAAAATCACTCTTGAATTTGAGATTTCAGAAAAATATCTCTTCATTACTCTTGAATAGAAAGCAATAATAAAAAAAAGAAAGAAGAAAGAAAAAAGGGTTTTAACTTTGGGTAAAGAACAAGAAAGTGATTTGGGGATTTAATTTTAAGAATTCTCAAAACCCTATTGCAGTTGAGGTTTTTAATTTTGGAAGAATAAAAAAAGGATTTTAAGTTTTTTAGTTGATTTCATGTTTTAAATTATTTTAAAGTTTTTTATTTTTAATTCATATAGTAGCAGTTGGAACATCCGAACATGCATTTTTTTCTTTTTTTAATTATAGCTACAGGGCTAAAGGGGCAACCCAAGAAGTGGACTTAGAACTACTGAGCTATTCAACAACCTTATTTCAGGTGGTTCAAAATTGAATATATGTACATAAATACTGATTTTCTACCTTATATATATAAAGTAATTTTTTATTGATGGGGTTCGGATGAACCCCTGACTACATCGTGGGTCCGCCCCTGAGGACACAATATCCTAATGTTTGAACTGCAATGTATGAACTTCATGACACATTGCATTAAAGTTTGAACTGCAAGGTTTGAATTTTATGACATAATGTTCTGAACTTTGAACTTTAGGGCACAATATCCTGAAATTTGAATTATGAAATTTTCGAACTGTTCTTCTAAGTTAAGTATTTGAAGCTATACCTTGAATAAAATAATTTCATATCATTAGACTCTTTATCATCCACGAGCATCCTCCACCATTTGCAATTTCTTTTTTTAGGTATAATACTTCACGATAGTCCATTGGGTGAATTTAGTTATCCTTCTGATATTGAGGGCCTTTTCTATTTAAATTAAACTATTAGCACTTTGGCCAAATATTGCTTTGTACATTTAGAATTTATTAGTCAAGTGTATGTGTGTTGCACGTGTGTCTCGTGTCAAGCTATTAATCAATATAATATATATATAAAAAAATATTTAATTAAAGAAATAGCAGTTGACTTTAAAAATTAAAGATAAACAACTTTATGCATCAAGCTAAGGCATGCTTGAATTATCTGTATTTTGATTGTTTACTACAATGTGAACTATCACATAACGAATGATAACAAAAATAATAACATAGTAATAGATCAGAAATTACAACAAAACAATATGATTAAATCTAACATTTACACAAAAATTCCCCAAAGACCGATCGAACATTCATCTACTACCTGTAAACTACAACAAAAACAATACGATATTCGAGATATTAGAATGAGACGATTAAACCCTAACCTTTTGTAAAAAAGTTCCTCAAAGTCCAATTGAACATGCATCTACCACCTGTATTACACAATAATCGAGATCTTATTAAACCTAACCTTAACATAAAAAATTCTTCAAAGATGTGACCGAACATCCATCTACAATATAGACTTAAATAGAATAGAAATTACAACAAAACAATATGATAATTGAAATATTTGAATAATTAAAATATTAAAATAATACAATTAACTGTGACCTTTTGTGATTATTAGACAACCCCCTTAAAACTCATCTGGCGCACTAACAAAAATTTCCTAACAATAATATAGTATTAATATAAAAATAATAAGGACTCCCAAATATAGCACATGTCTTACACGTTCGAACAATAATATCATATAAAAATAATATTTCTTTTTTATTTTGTCAAAAATAGAACAGAGGCCCAATACTATCAAATTTTGAAGAAACAAAATTCTCGTGCTCTTGATTAATTTCCTTGTTTTAATTTATAAGAAAAAGTTGATTGTTAAATTTATTATTCTAATTTTGACAAAAATCATCATATTTTCCTTTTTCCTCTTATTTTATATTTAAGAATCCTTTCTCGAATACAAAAGAAGAAAAAAAACTACCAACAATAAATCTCCATATATTTTTTACTTACCATATATTTTAGGATTTTTTTATTTTAAATAATATTATAAATACAATAATGATATAATAATTGTAGGAAATAAGTGAAAAGACAATTTTATAGCTTTGTTCTTTTAAAGAAATCCAGGGGGATTTTTACATAAAACTTTTACCTGTACAATTATAAATATCTAATATGTGTAATGGTAATATCTCATTATTGGGAGTGTTGAGTAGGGATATATTACAAGATTACTCGGTAAGTATGTCAAAAGTGAATTCAAAATTTCAAGTTTTTAGATTTAAACACATTGCAAGTGTTGGATATTTCCTAGACAACAATCCTAAAATTGGCTCTCACCCTGCTTTCCTTGAAGGCATGAATTGTACGTTTTTCTCTTCAGAGTAGGTCTTTAAGTTGTATTTTTAAAAGGGCTAATCTTTAATATTTGTTCTCTAGTGATTGAACTTTGTCTATTGAGCATAAATTCTTTAGAAATTGAAGTCAATTCCTGACATAACTTATGAGATTTTATAATATTAAGAAAAAAAATTATACATAGAAAAGAAAAATTATTGAGACCAACACACAAGGAATAAAAGTGCAAATGGCCCCGGATGAATTAAGAGTATGTTTATTCCCTTATTCGTTTATTTATAAAATTTTGATGGGATATATATATATATACTAGTCAAATGTACGTGCTTTGCACGTGTGTCACATTAATTAATACTAATAAAGTTATGAGAAGAAGCACGTGTCTCACATTAATTAATTCTAATAGAGTTATGATAAGAAATTAAAATAGTACAAAATTATACTATATAAACATAATAATAAATTGCTTTCGTATAAATCACGGTCTTTGACAATATTAGCATTTTCATATCATGTATTTAAATAAACACTTTTTAATCGATTAACTCAAAAATCTAACCGTTAAGACACACATTGATAAGAAATATCTTATTGATTTAGTTATCAATTTAGTACAACAACAACATACCCAGCATATACCCACCAAACGTTGGTTATCGATTTAATATGTTTAGAAATTTAAAACTAATAAAACAAACAGATAATGCATAACACCGAACTATAAATCAACCGATGGTGAAATATCTTAGAAAGGAGTAAAACTTGTGCCAAAAAAAAAGAGAATCATCGTTCTCGCTATATAAATTTACATTTCTAGGTAAGATAAACATTTGAATTTTACTGCTACTTCATTCGGCGGCAACAAGTTCAATTAACACAAGAAATTATTAAAAGGAGATAAGCCATTGTCAATTGCTATTTTTGTATAATTCATATACAATCTTTAAACCTATCACTAATGATAATGAATGAAAGAATACGACTTCAATTATAATCAAAATAAGAAGAAAAGTATAGCAGAAGAAGTGACAACTTTTCTTTGTTAAAGTTTGATTAAATCATTATTTAAATAAAATTGTAGAATTTTTTTATATATATAAAATAAAATTCTAATTGATTTAGAAGTCCAAAACATATTCTTTAAAAAATAAATTATCTAAATATAATAGATTTTTACTTTTATTTTATAAACTATCTATCAATACTAAAATAATATGGATTCCAATATAAACTCACAATTTTTTTTTTATCTTTTTGTTTACTTTTTTTTTCAAGACGTGTTGCTTTTTTTTTTTTTTCAACTTTATATGTTATCTTTTATTTAAATAAATGGCCCAAGAAAAAAAAAGTAAAACTAACTGTATTTAAAAGGGATACTTATGATTAGCCATGTTTACACATATTTACTTTTTTTTATTAAAAAGATATTACTTATCAAAAATATATACTTACTTTTCGTAAACAACGAATATAAAAGATTTAGTACATATAAGTTCTAAATATTAGTGTCATAATTAAATTTTTTATTTTTAAATGCTTGAAATGTGTTCTATATGTATATCTCAAGTCAATCAATAAAAAAACATAATAAAATAAAATTATTAAAAAATCAATTAACTTTAAAATAAATAAATTCATGAAAAGACTCTAACTTTGGCTTATATACAAAGAAAAACGAAAAAAACAGATAGTTAAAAATAGGTATATCTAAATTTTGAAGAAAAAACATGCTTGTAAGTTGCAAAACATCATTTATTAGAGAAAGTTGTTTTAATTGACAATAGAAACTAAAATTACCTCTGAAAAGAGTGTTTGATCATAATTTGTATGTATGATAACAATTGAAACCCGTATCCAAAAATAATAAAAAAATTATTGAAGTATATGAATAAACATAATGATGATATGTTAAATCTCATGATTTATTTACAATTAAAATAATTTCATATAATCAAAAATTTAAAAGGAACTTCATATAACAAAGAAGGATAGAAAAATTTAAAGAATCCAAGAAGAAAACGTTAATTAATGATCAATCAAAATCAAAACAAAACTAAGAATAAGACGAAAATACGGAACGGTAAGACGAAAATACGGAAGTAAAAGATATTTTTTAGTAAAATTTGATTAAATAACTACTTAAATAGAATTGTAGATATTCTTTTTTTATATAAGGTAAAATTCTATTTTATTTAGAAGTGTTAAATATTATGAATTTTTATGTAAATAAAAATATATTTTTTTCTTTACATACATATGTTTTTAAAAAAAGTATATTTTGGTTCCTAAAATTTTTCCATTAATAAATTAAATTTTTTATTTAATAAATTGGTACCTTTTCTTTTCTGTCTTTTTCTTAACCATAGTGTTTGATTCTTCTTACCAAAAAAGAAAATTAACGTTTGGTTCTTAATTTTCCTTTTTTCCTTTTCATGGAATTTTTTTCCCTATAGGATTCCTAATTAAAAATTTGTCATATTACATTTAATTCCTTTTAATGAAGTGATTCTTTTTTTTTTTTTATTGTATCCTAAATATTTGAATAATAATTTAATAATAATTATTTTAAAAAAAGTGAAAAAACGATTTTGTCTATTGCAGGGTGTTTTAATGAGGGCAAAAAGTTCAAATCACTTTTCAAAAGGTCTTCGCACTTTTAATATATTATAGATACTAGTCTAGATTTACGTGCCTCATGCGTATACTTTAATTTAGTGAGTTCAATTTTATGAAATTACTTAAAATATAAAAAAATATGACGGTATTTTAATGTTTTTTCTTTGTATTTTTTATTTGTTAGCATTTTACACTATTATCCAATTTTATGAAAAAATAGAAATTAACCAACCGAAAAGCATCTATATGTATATTAATTTAAACACAAGAAAGTTTACTAAAAATATATTTTCTTTAGCCCTCTCTTGAGCCATTCTTCTTCACCTCTTCTCTCTTTCTTTAATCCCCTCAATCTCTTATTTCAACTTCTTCAATTTCATATCAACACAATAATCATTTTATTTGGATTCTTTAGGCTTGTCAGCTTCTTCGAAAGTTTCCTCAACTAATCTGTTTAACTCACTCAATCTCTCACCTTCATTGGTTGATGTATAGTTTTCAATATATTGAGAAGATTTCTCAAAAGATATTTTAGTCAATTAAAATTTATATTCAGAATTTTATAATAGCAGATGGATAGATTAGACTCGATTTACAATGAATAATGTATTTAATCCGCCTTCTAACTTAATTAGTGAGCCCAAAATTGAAAAAGTTGACTATAATCCTAAATTCATATGTTATCATTCAAACAAAAGTTATGTATATCAAGATTTAACACTTATTATAACCTTATATTTAGAAGTCATAATCTTATATTTAGAACCGAACTAAAAAACTTAATTAGACTCAATTATAATACCAACGAAATAGTTAAATAACATAATCAAATCAAAGTCACAGTTAAACAAAGAAAAAAAGAGATAATCCTTTGATATTTTTGACCACTTCGTTTGATGTCAACATGCTTATTTTTGTCAATTTTCGATTAAAATTTTTTTACTCAAAGAAAAAACACGGGAAATTATCAAAAGAGAAGAAATCATTATCAGTTGTTGATTATTTAATCATAAGTTATATATAATCTTTATAGTCATTAACTAAAGGAATAAAGAAAGACAAAGAAGATAATGAATAAACACACACAAAAAAATAAATAAAGAGAACTTGAATTAATAACGAAATAAGAAAAGAAAAGTAGAAGTAGAGCTATGTTTTTTGTAAATTTTGATCCAAAATATTATTTAAATAAAATTGTTGATTTTTTTTTTATATATATATAAGATAAAATTCTAATTGATTTAGAATTGTTAAATATTACAAATTCTTACTTAAATTAAATAGCCAAACCAAAAGAAGTTCTAACTAAAATTAGTTGTAAACAAAATTACTACCCATAAGGACACATACGTAAAGGGAAAAAAAAAGCTAAAATAGTACTACCAATTGATTAAGTTTTTAAAGATTTATTTAAGATACAATTTTTAATTGATTTAAAATTTCTAAATTTAGGTATATATTTCAAATAAGGAAAGGTTTAGAAACTATATTTTACTGAGTTTTTAAGGTTTTAAAATTTTTAAAAAAATAATAAAAAGATGATTTTATCTATTGCAGAGTTAAGTGTTGTCCTAATTTATTAATAATAGAATTCCTACAATATTTCCATATACAAACTAATTCCTAATTGATTAATAATAGAACTTTCATAATTTTTTCATATATGAACTAAAAGACGAATTCCATATAATCTTTCCCTATATCAACTAAAAATCCTACTTATTTTTTGCATATATTTATTTTACTCAATATTTGGTATTATTAATATAATAATTAATATAAAAAATAAGTGAAAAGATGATTTTGTCTAAATTAATATATATATATATATATATATATATATATACGTGGCATGATAACTGCAATTTAGCAATAATTAGTTAATTTCTACCAAAAAATAATAATAATTAGTTATCCCTAACCTGCTTTCTTAGAGGGTGTTTTCCCATGATTTTTTTTTAAAGAAAACTCCAGAGTTGAACTTCAGACAACACTTTGGCCATAAAAAATTTACAAAAGAAACTTGAAGTTGGATTCCAAAATCCTTAAGAATTTGAAAAGTGACCAAAAAAAGCTATTTTCAATTTAAATTACTCACAAAAATTTAAAAATAACTTCAATTTATATTTATGATCAAATACAATTTAATTTTTAAATATCATATTTCACTTTAAAAATAAAAACTATTTTTTCAAATACTCGTAATTTTCATGACCAAATGGCCACCTACACATTGATTAAAGCAAAAATTACCTAAAACCACAATATAAATATATAAATTTCAAAAAATCTTTCCACTTCTAAAAGATTACCTTAACCCCAACATTTTCCAAATTTTCCTAATGTTGAGATACAAGATAACCTTCATCTGAATAGCCTCTTTTTATTCCCCTTTTAACCAAAAGTACTACACAAATCCTCTATCAGCAGCGCAAAATTTGGAGCAAAATCTGACAATTGTAATTCCATCTAATTCGAAGAATTCAGTCAAGGTAATCCCCCCCTCCACCCACCCATAAGATCAGCTTCAATTTAATTAATACCTTTTTTGACCTTTTATTTTTCAATTTTTTTTTTGATGCGAGTAAACCTATCTGAAATTTTAGTGTTTTGGTAGAGAGATTTATTCAGTTTCACTATTTTTATGCTTCATTGTTTGAATTATGAGCATGAATAGACATTTTGGACCTTCTTTTAGTTTTGAGGTTTCTCAATTACAAAGTATCAAAGAAGGTCAAGAAGTTGTAAATTTCATTTTGGGAGATTTTGAATTTGAAATTGATGATTTTCATGAAAATAGGTTAAAGCATAGAAATGATCCCCAAACTATGAATAAATTATGTCAAAAGCTTGCTAAGAAAGAGAACAAAAAAGAAAGTGGGTCAAAGAAAAAGGGATCCCACAGTCCTGAAAGTAAAGCACCCGTCAAGAGAAGAAGAACTGTCGAGGAAATTTGTAGAGATGAGATTCCTAAGGTAATTGCATGTACAGATTTGTTCAATAGTAGGCCGACTAGTATCTGTGTGATGTTCATAATGATTTCAGCTGTATGTATTGGTATTTAAACTTGACTGGAAGTTATATTATAAGAGATACAAGTATTGACATCATAGATACATATTATGTTAACTTTTATATGGTGTAATTGTTAACAAAAGATTCAAGTTTTTATTTGATAAGATACAAGTTAATATAACATAAGATATATATGTTGTTTAATTATAACATATATATCTTGTGATTTATTTTGACATTGTAATTAACATAATAAGGATACAAGTTTCATGTCTTTAAAAACATGTTACGTTGTCTTGTATGTAAGTGTTGTTTATAATGGTTTGAGCTGTATGTATTGGTGTTTAAAACTTGACTGGAAAATATATTATAAGAGATACAAGGTATTACATCATAGATACATATTATGTTAACTTGTATCTGGTACAACAGTTAATAAAAGATTCAAGTTATTAATATATAAGATACAAGTTAATACAACATAAGATGTATCTTCTGATTTATTTTGACATTGTAATTAACATAACAAAGATACAAGTTTCATGTTTTTAGATACATGTTATGTTGTCTTGTATCTGTGTGTTGTTGATAATGGTTTGAACTGTATGTATTGGTGTTTAAACTTGACTGAAAATTATATTATAAGACATTCAAGTTATTACATCATATATACATATTATGTTAACTTGTATCTTGTCATTAGATACATGTTATGTTGTGTTGTATGTATGAGTTGTTGTTAATGTTTTGATATGTATCTATTGGTGTTTAAACTTGTATGGAAAATGTATTATAAGAGATATAAGTTATGACTTCATACAAATCTATTATGTTAACTTGTATCTTGTAAAAGTTATTACTTAATAGATGTTGTATTAACTGGTATCTGGTAGTTATTTGGTACTTAAGCATACAAATTTCTTATCATTTGATATATGTTATGTTGTCTTGTATGTATGAGTTGTTATTAATGCTTTGATATGTATCTATTGGTGTTTATACTTGTCTGTAAATTATATTATAATAGCTACAAGTAATGACTTCATAGAAACATAGTATGTTAACTTGCATCTTATACAACTCTTAACAAAAGATACATATTTTTTATTTGGTACATGTTATGTTCACTTGTATCTTTCATTTGCTTTTAATGCTTTTATAAGTATCTATTTATGTTTAATTTTTATTTAAAGTCTTATTGTAAGATATACAAGTTATTACTTAATAGATACATGCTGTATTAAATTGTATCTGGTAATTACTGCAGATACATTGAAATATATCTATTGTTGTTTAATTGTTACTAAAAGTCATGCAACTTATGATACAAGTTAATACCTACATATATGCATGTTCTATTAACTTGTGTCTAATGATTGCTGTTATTACGGTATTTATTTTTATTGTACCATTTTCTGAATGATTCTCCTGTGCCTTTTTTCATTACTGTTTCTTTTTGTTTGTAGGAATTGAGTTATGTTATAAAGAAAATTTCAACACATCCTCTTATATTTGTAAGTTTATCCAATTTAAGATTTAAGGATGAAATAAAATAAGTTGTCGGACAAGAAGTTTTACAATTATTTGCGAAGACTATTTTCGGATGTTATCTGAACATACCTCTTTCTAATTATATTGGACAAATAACAAAATATTTTCTTATGCTCGAGATCGAGCAACCAAATTAAGAAGAAATACATATTTTTGTCAAAGGCCAGATTCTTATAATTTTCATCATTGAATTTGCTTTGATAACTGGCTTAAAATGCATTGGTAATGTTAATGATTTTAAATATGAAGATTCTTCTACGAGTAGGCTTATGAAAAGGTATTTTCCACAATCGATCAATGGTGTAGATAAGGAGGCATTGATGGAATGTTTTTTGAAGGAAAATTTTGAAAACAAAGAGGACGCCCTCCAGATGGCAATTCTATATTTCATACACACCTTTTATCTACTCACAGCTAGATGCTTCTCCCATGCCATTTTATGATTTCAAAATGGTTGAAGATGAAAAATATCAATTATTTCCTTGGGGTAAAGTGTCTTACTCCAGATTGATGGCCTCACTTAGGAAAGAATTTTCAATGGAGAAGCAGCTTTATAGGTTAGGTGGTATCCCACAAGTTCTTAATGTGTGGATGTTTGAACTTTGTTTCAATGTTGATATGAAAGTTGCGGTTAAGAAGGAAAATAACATACCTTGCATACTGAATTGGAGGGGTATTATAATCCGGCCTCAGTTTAACCAATTTATGACCAGAATGTTTATTAAGGTACGATACTGATTGAATTTTTTTTCATAAATTGCATTATATTATTTGTAGTTTTTAGCGCAATTATACTTAATGGATAAATTTTTTCCTGTGTAGTGTTCATATGCCAACATTATTCCTACTGCGGACGAGATTGAAAAACTTGATTTGGGACGCAATAGTTTTGCATGTGATCACCATGATACATCTTCAATGCCTTCTTCATCTTTTAATCAACATCAGAAGAGTTGCAGAGCGAATTTACCCCAAGTTACCGAAGACCATGACAATTTTGTTGACTTCAGTTCTACTCCACCACAATTCTTGATGAGGGGGTTGATACATGTTTCTAGTACAATATCTACAGCTATGAGAAAGACTGAAACAAATGTTACGACTGGAAGAAGAACAGATAAAAAAAAAACCACAGTTTAGTAACGTAGCTAGAAAACGGACAACATGTATTTTCGTAATAAACATTTCTTTCATTTTTCTCAAAATACAAATATTTTTTTATCGTGTTAACACTGACATGCTTAAAAAGTACTACCGAATCAAGTAAATATGAAAGAAAATACTAAATTTGATGTTTATTCAAGATCAACATTAAACAACAAAGAAGTTGTAGTTAAAGCGGACCTACATTCATTAGAGTCCGAAATGAAGACATATGTGAAGACATACGTAAGGATCTTGAACTAACTTCTGTATAAATATATTATTTGTATTCTTTTGACCTAAACAACATGCATTTTTACTAGATTGATCAAAAATTCAAAGATTTGGAGCGACTTCTGAATGCAAGATTCACTGAAGTTTTGAATTCAGTGCAGCAGAAGAATGACACTATGAAGGAGGATAGATTCTTGAAAAAAACACACATTTATTAATGCGTACATTGAACTTATTTATGCTTCTCATTCTTTTGTTTTACGAAAAATTGCAAATCAAAGCCCGAAAAAACATAAACAGTCAGATGATGATGCTTATTTTGAATGCCATACTAATCCCATCACTCCATGTTGTGTCTAAAAAAAAAGAGGAAATGGAGGTGTGCATTAATACATTTTAGATATTTCAATTATCTTACACAAAAATATTTATATATATCAACATTTACTTACTACTAATCGGTAGTAGTTAACTAAGTAGAAGGTACTGATTTTTTGTATTATCTTATAAAAAATCTCTAGGAAACTACTGTAAAACAGAGCCGACACGAATGTGAACCTTCAGATGCAGTTGTTGATGATGCAGGAACTCCTAGTTCCAACACTATAGTGAACGAAACTAACAAACCGATTCAAATGGCGGACGCGAAAGCCAACGAAACAACATCAGTTTGCAAGCAGGGTGAACAACATAAAAAGATAATTAATATTCATTATGTGTTTTTTAGTTAACATGACTATTTTTCCATGTTTTAAATGATAATTGTAAACTAAGTCATAGATATAATCAGTATGTATTTCTCGGCTTTATAACTCATTTTCTGATTGTCCCTTTTTCGAAGAAATTCTTTCCTGCATTACAAGTTAAATTAAGTTTAGATACATGTATAAGTAAATCCTAAAGACAAGTTAAAATAAATTACAAATATAATTTAACACAAAGTTCAGATATAATTTCATATAATGTTTATATACAATTTATTACATTTTTGCTATATGTTAAATGAAATTGTCCAATATTTTGAAATAAAGTACAGATACAAGTTAGCACTTACAGGTAAACTCCAGCTACATACATGAATATTATTTGTAATAATTTAATTTAGAAATGACCGGAATTTAGTGATACTAAGATTGTTAAGGTTTCGAATCATTTTCAGGATGTTGGAATTGAGAAGCAGAATGACATAGCTGTTGAAGAAATTCAGCCGCTTAAAAGTGTTATTTCGGGTGCTGAATAGGATTTGATTTTGACGATTTATAAACCTCCACCAACAAATCTAGCAGAGAATGGGATTAGTGACACCGCGATTTGGCCGGCCTTTTCTACCCCAAAAAAGAATGTTTTGGATGATAAAAAAGTACCTCTAGTACGCTCAAGAAAGCCATCAATGATTTATCGTTCTCCTTTCTTGACCAATTTTGGATCAAGTTCTAAAGGAAATAAAAAGTTGGCTACTAAAGAGCGGAAAAAAATATCCGTTCGAAAGTTATCACATTAATGGGGATTCACCTACTCTTAAGATGGAAATATTTGAAGAATGGATTAACGATGGACTGTACCGGCAATACATGAAAAACTAAACAACACATCTTATTTTTAATTCAGCAGTAATAAACAACTTACTTTTTAAAAAATAAAAAAATTCAGCTGTACTTTTTTATAACCGGAAAGATAATGACGATCACTACAAGGTTTATTATTCAACACTTGAATTTCGTCAACTAAATTTTGTAATTTTTTTTCCAAAGAGCAAGAACTGTTTTTACTTGATGTATGAACAAAACAAATACTGGAATGATGCGGTATTATTTTTCTTCAAACTGTGTTTAAGAACCTATTCAATATGAAATTGCATATATCTAATTATCTGATTTATATGATGAAGTCCTACCGTCTACTACATGAGTTACATTATCTGAACAAGTTATAAAATTTTTTTAAGATAAACATCGTGCTAACGAAATATGTCTCTTAAACATTTGCAACTCTCATATTAGTAAATATTATTGAAAATTTTTAGCCAAATGTATTTTGTATTTCATATATACTAACAAAAATAGAATCATTCAACATGAATAAATATGCTGTTCATTTGTTGATCTTACACATACCAGTACTAATAAGGTTTTTAGATTAGATATAATCAATACTTCATATCTACTTACTACTTATTACAGTTGATATTGTAATTAACATAACAAAGATACAAGTTTCATGTCTTTACTGCCAAGTTATGTTGTCTTGTATCTACGTGTTGTTGATAATGGTTTGAATTGCATGCATTGGAGTTTACAATTGACTGGAAATTATATTATAAGAGATACAACTTATGACATCATAGATACATATTATGTTAACTCGTATATGGTACAACTGTTAATAGAAGATTCAAGTTATTAATAGATAAAATACAAGTTAATATAAAATAAGATACATATGTTGTTTAATTATAACATAAGTATCTTGTGATTTATTTTGACATTGTAATTAACATAGTAAAGATACAAGTTTTATGTCTTTACATACATGTTATGTTGTCTTGTATCTGTGTGTTGTTGATAATGGTTTGAACTATATGTACTGATGTTTAAACTTGACTTGGAATTATATCATAAGACATAGAATTTATTACATCATAGATACATATTATGTGAACTTGTACATTGTCAGTAGATACATGTTATGTTGTGTTGTATGTATGAGTTCTAGTTAATGCTTTGATATGTATCTCTTGGTGTTTATTATGTACTACTTGAGAAAGAAGTACAAGCACACTAATTTACCAATCAGCTGATATACTACCACAGATTGTTTTCCCAAAGTGTACATCGATAAGGCATAAGCGAATTACTATAATTCAGACTTTGCTAAGGATCTTGCAACCTAAGATGCATCTGCCAGGACTGATGAGGTTGCTGATATGGAGAAGTCACTCATCAACACCATCAAAGAATTGATTATTTGTGCAGGTCAACTTTGGCATATGGTTTGTGACGTATTTGTCCCAATTAACTGTGATGGCACCTTTCACTAGGTACTGGCAGTCATTTCTTTAAAGGACCGATGCATTCGTGTGTATGATTCAATGTCCTCGTCACGAAAACTTAAACAAATAACTGAGATTGAAAAGTTGGCTGTAATGATTTCGACTTATCTTTAGTATAGTAATTTCTTTGATCACAAAGAAATGAAGGACTGGATAGGACTAAACTCACACAAGGAAAAGTTCGAACGGAATCCATTTCAAGTGAAATATGTCTATGAGATAGCACAACAAAACAGTGGTAGCTTGTACGTAATACAATACTTTTTTCATTTGTTTTCATTACCTTAGTCATGTATATTGAGGTTTTTAACTTAATTATTTTTTGGAGTGTAGGGATTGTGGTGTATTTGTGGCCGTTTATGCGAACTATCTGAGTGAGGAATTACGCGTTCCATGTTCGGGTATTGACGCTCAATACCATCATCTGAGATATACTTCTCTATTGTGTAAATATGACTCTGAAAAAGTAGAGAACGGATATTTTAGTGAGAATGAAGATCCATCAAGGCCAAGGAGCAAGTTCGCACAAAAAACAGATCATTTTTTGCATATTAAGTAGTCGCTTATTTGTTGGAAATTTATTTGCTTTTTGGATATTACCATAACTATGAAGTTGATTGAAACTTTAATGATTTTTTTATGATGTTGGTCATTTAATATATTCATATATTATGTTTTTTTATTTAATGATATAATATTTTTACTTTCATAACCCATTATAATGCAATGCTTCCACATTATAGAGTCATAATATTAGATACATAATTTATAATATTCTTACATTCATATGTATCTAATATAATGATACATGAATTAGAATATAATGGTATTAACCTTTACAATATTACATTGTTTAGAATATGCAATACCTGTTGTCTCTAGAATGCACGACACATTATACTACAACTTAATTGTCCTTTATTAAAAAACTAATGACATCTTATATTATATAACTGAATATTTAAACTTGTATCTATAAAATTAACTGGGAATTATCTTACTATATTAAATAAACCTTCTTAATTTTTTTTTCAAAACATATAGTCCAACATGACACAATTATATTTAACATTTCTTACACATTTTGCACACTTGTATCTCCAAATCTAGTAAAGAAACATAGAATATATGTGTAAGTCTTTACAAAATTTTAATACAGCATAACAACTACAACAACACTATCATTTCAAAACCTCCACAAGTTCAAATCCCTCAAAACCAAAGCTTCTACACTTTCCCAAATACAAATCAACCAACCCAAATCCATCCTCAACCAAAATCGATGCCTCCTTTCCAAATTACACTAAACCAAGACTCCTCCATCCAAGTAAAAGACGAGGGAGTGTTAAATACCAAGGACGATGATGCTAATCCTCAAGATGGAGAGAAAATGAATAGTGAGGTACAATGAGGATGTGAACAAAGGAAGGGAAAGGAAAGGGAAGCCATGGGTTGTGAAATTGAAAGGGAAAAGGAACACTTGATTATGGATCTTGTCCACAAAGAATCCTTATTACTCACTATCCCAAATACTATCAATTTTCCTAGTATTTTCTATTCTTATGTGCTGGTTCAAGACCATATAAGTCCTGAGGAGAAGCCCAAGGAAGTTCCCTTCAATCCCTTGGACGAAAGTCCCAATTTTGGGATAAGTGATGAAGAAGTTAGTCCAAAGGGAGACCTTGAAATATTTCCTTGTAATGTGGAGCATAGAGTCTACTCTAATGCAAAACCAAGTGAAGAACACACTTCCTATGATCTACAAGGTAACAAGTCTATTCTCTATACTTCCTTGAACTTAAAATATTGTGAAATGACTAGTATTGGACAAGTTGGTGTAGTTTTGAATTTTCTTAGTGAAGAAGTGTATGAATCTTCCTTTTGTGATACTGTTGGTGTTGTTAGGTTGCATAAGGACCAAACTCTTGTTGTGAGTATGCAAGCACTAGTTGATCCTTTAGATGACAAAATCAATTCTTTTCATAAGAATGATTTGTGCCCATCTAGTGCTAGCACTTATAACTTGAATAAGGTTCCATTAGCAAGTAACAAAAGTATTCACACACTAGTTGACCCTTGTGAAAACCAAGGTGAGTCTAAGTTGGTATGTGATTTACTAATAACTAGTGAAGATGTGAATGATGATCAACCTACTCATGAAAGTTGTCCATTACTTGAGCATATGTGTGGTGTGTTCCGTAAGTATCAAGTTAGTGTTGGTGCTTATAAGGATGATCTTGATATTGAACATGGTCTTTTGAACATATTTAATGAAATCCATGATATTAGTCTTGTTCGTAACGACCATGTGTATTCCAAAATTGTGTGTAATATCTTGGGAAGTCATGACTTTGATCCTCAAGTACAAGGGGTGGGTAGTTTCGGCCTAGACCTATGCCTACTACTTCCCTTTGACCCCGGGGTATTGGTGAGGTGTGGAAGTGTAGTTTTAGTTCATGCTCAATAACTTCTAATATTAATGTTATCCACTTCCTTGGTACCTTTTATGCCATGTCTTTTATGTCGAATACCATGGATGTGTGGATGTATGTCAAGTATGAACAACCAAGGATTGATGATATGAGTGTAATACTGATTGTGATTCCTTATGTAGTAATCTTGGTTTTTATTGATATAAATGTGCATGTTTCTCCCAATTTTATCTCTCTGGATGTGTGTAATGAACCAGTGCTCCTAAGTATAGCTCATTACTTGATCATGAGGATAGTGTGATTGAACACTTTAAAGTTAGTGTAGATGCTTATAATGTAGGTCTTGATGATGAATATTGTTCTTTGAATTTGTTTGATGAAAACCTTGATAGTAGTATGCTTCATTGTTATCATGTTTATAGAAATGTAGTGAGTGATAGGCTATGTGTTGTTAAGGGATCCTTCCTAAGCTATAGAAGTCCAATTTTAAGTGTTTTTCTTCCCTTGAAAACAAGTGGCCTACGTGTTGATTTTAGATTGTATCCTCCACTCATTGATGTTTGCTTTAAGGGTGTCCTTTGTGATGTTAGTGGTCGGATTTTCTTACTCCTCACAAAGAATGGTTGGTTGTATTCTAAGAGTGTACCCCCTTGGCATGTTTACCTCACTTGTGGTACTAATATTAACCCTCCTACCAAGAGGATTGTGTGTTTGTTTTGCTCTCTCTTTGGTTTTTCAAGATCTGAAATTTGAGGACAAATTCCTTCAAGATGGAGAGAATGATACAAACACAAGGAGCACCAAGAGCGCAAGGTATTGTCTAAGGTTCATGGCTTCAGAATTAGCAAGCAATTGAAGACTTTTTGGAGTATTTTGAAGCCTTGTTCAAGATAAGGAAAGAGGGGAAATTATATACTCAAGAGGCGTCCTAAGTTAGGGTTATTATAGTCTTTCAAGACTCTCTTTTTACACTTTAAAGGAGCACCCTTCATTAAGGGTATTTTAGTCAATTGGCATATAATAGCATAAATAGACAAGTGGCCTTCTATTTTCATTAGTATTGAAAGAATGAATTGAGTGACTTTTTAGATTGTAATCTTAGTGTTAGATTGAAGTCTTTCTCTTCTCCTTAAGAGAGGAAAAACCGAAATTGGTACCGTGAATGCAATTGAATTGGTTTTCACTTGTATTGGGTAATTTGGCAAGAAAGGTGAACTTGAGAAAGTATGAGTCCTTTGGTACACCTAAGAGGAAGGTTTGAGCTTACATTGGTGATGTGTATTTGAATGTTTGATACACCTTACTCTTAGGTAGACCAAAGGACTCACACTTCCTCAAGTTCACCTTTCTTGCCAAATTACCCAATACAAGTGAAAACCAATTCAATTGCATTCAAGGTACCAATTTCGATTTTTCCTCTCTTAAGGAAAAGAGAAAGACTACAATCTAAAACTAAGATTACAATCTAAAAAGTCACTCAATTCATTCTTGAAAAACTAATGAAAATAGAAGGCTACTTGACTATTTATACTATTACGTGCCAATTGACTAAAATACTCTTAATGAAGGGTGCTCCTTTGGAGTGTAAAAAGAGAGTCTTAAAAGACTTTAATAACCCTAACTTATGGTGCGTCTTGAGTGTATAAGATCCACTCCTTCCTTCTCTTGACCAAGGCTTCAAAATACTCCAAAAAGTCTTCAATTGCTTGCCAATTCTGAAGCCTTGAACCTTAGACAATACCTTGTGCTCTTGGTGCTCCTTGTGCTTGTATCACCAATAGTCTGAAGAATCTCAAATGGACCAATATATCTGGGGTTAATCTTACCCGTCCTCCCAAACCTAATCACACCCTTAATGGGTGAAACCTGATGAAAAATAAGATCACCAACACCAAATATGAAGGCATGAAGTCTACAATCAACATAACACTTTTACACACTCTGAGTCGCTCGAAGTTTATCCTGAATGATCTGGGATCTATACAAGGACTCACGAAGAAAGTTCGTACCTCGAGGTGTAACCTCAGAAACATCAAACCAACCAAATAGAGAGCGACAACACCTACTATACAAGTCCTCAAAAGGATCCATATCAATACTGAAATGGTATCTATTATTATGTGTAAACTCTACTAAAGCCAGATGTTTCTCCCACTAGCTACCAAAATCCATCACACACGCACGGAGCATATCCTCTAAAACTTGGGTAGTCCACTCTAACTGACCATCAGTTCGGGGGTAAAATGTTATTCTAAGGTAAACCATCATACCCAACTTATCCTAAAAAGTCCTCCAAAAGTGAGAAGTGAACATAGGGCATCAATCTTATATGATAGACACCGGCACACTATGAAGTCGCATAATTTCATGAATATAGATACGATCAAGCCTTTAAGCAATGAAGGAGACCTGTACCGAAAAGAAATGCACAAACTTGTTCAATCAATCTACGATGACCCAAACACTATCAAATCTATGAGAAGTACGAGGCAACCCGATCACGATATCCATAGTGATTCGTTCTCACTTCCACCTAAGAATGAGTAACTGATGAAGTAATCCACTAGGCTTCAAATATTCAGCCTTCACCTATATGACACCACTATACCAGTAATGCTGCCTCAAATTATGATACATCTTAGTCACTCCCAGATGGATGAAATACCTAGAATAATAGGCCTCTTCCAAAATCAATCTAATCCAATTACCCATTCTCGGCACACAAACTAGAGCTTTAATCCTCAAAATGCCTTATCTCAAATCGACCTTAATCTAGCATTAACAAATTATTAATCTCAAATCTTCTTCAACAAAGAAGTCCTAGCCTTCATGAATGCCAAAACACACCCAGGTGTTGAAATATCAAGCCTATCTATTTGGTTAGCTAAATACAGAACCTCTAAGGCCAAAGGAATCTCCTAGGTTTAAAAATACTTCAAGCTACCCATACTAGACAACTTCAGGCTCAAGGAATCTACAGCTATATTAGCCTTGCCCGGATGATAGAGAATATTCTCGTTGGGTGAAGAATACTGAAGGCTATGATGAACTGATAAAATCTCACATTGGACTCCATACAAGTAGTACCTCTAAAACTTTAAAGCAAAAACAATCTCACATAAATCCAAATCATGGGTAGTATAACTTCTCTTATGGGGCTTTAACTGATGAGAAGAAAACACAATCACCTTTACTCCTGCCTCGACACAACACCTAACTCAACACTTGAAGCATCACAAAGATGATGAAACACATACCCTGCTTGGTCAATGTCAAGAAAGAAGATGAAGTAAACAAATCCTGAAGCATTTGAAAGCTCGTCTCACAAGTATTAGACCACTGAAAAAAATCTTCTTTTGAGTCAACTTGGTCAACAAAGCTACAATGGATGAGAAACCTTCAACAAAATGACTATAATAACTTGCCAAGCCAACAAGTCTTTGAATCTCGGTAGGCAAAGTAGGTTTAGCCCAATCATAAACCACTGAAACCTTGGTGGGATCACTAAACTCATACTTGGAGAACTTGGGATACGGCCTCTCATCCATTAGTGGCTGAAGCATAATCCACAAATGCTCCTTATGCTTATCCTTGCTCTTGGAATAAACCAAGATATCATATATAAATATAATGACATAGGAGTTGAGATATGATCGAAACACCCTGTTCATCAACTCCATGAATGTGGAAGGGGAATTTGTCAACCCAAAGGACATGATAAGGACTCATAATGATCATATCGAGTCCAAAAAGCTATCTTTAGAATATTTGATGCTTTAATCCTCAACTGGTGATATCCAGACCTCAAATCAATCTTCGAAAACACCACGACACCCGAATACTGGTCAAATAAATCATCAATTCAAGGAAGATGATACTTATTCTTAACCTTCACCTTGTTCAATTGCTAATAATTAATACAAATTCACATACATAGGGCAGTGCAAAAATATGAAAAATCAAATTACCGAACCGAATTGAAATTCGGTAATTTAGTATTTGGTATGGTATTTGGGAGTAAAATTTTAATATTTCGGTATTCGAGATTGGGTTTGGTAAAAGATATTAATACCGTTTGGTATTCAGTATTTACCAAATATATATATATATATATATATATATATATATATATAATATGTCTAACCAACTAAATAGACAATAGCGTTAGTCAATCCCAAAGAATCTCTTATACCTTGGTAATATATTCGTAAAAGCAATAAAAAGAATACTAAATAGGGTTTCTAGTAAATATACTCTTTGAATTTTAAACATATGTTTGGTCATTTCCAACTTCAATATGGTATTACTAAAAATCGTACCAAATCGAAGTTTAATTTACCGATTACCTAATTATCGAATCGATGTTTATAAGTATGGTATGTGGTATCTACTTTCAAATACCGATTACCAAACTACCAAACCCAAAATTTGAAAATGCCGAACCAAATACCAAACACCCACCCCTACATATTTCTTTTTCACAAATAAGATAGGTGCACTCCAAGGTGATACACTAGGTCAGATAAATCTCTTATCAAACAACTCTTGCAACATATCCTTCAATTTTTTCAACTCAGCTGGGGCCATCCCATGAGCAGGAATAGAGATGGGCTTAGTGCCCAGCTCAATATCAATGGAAAAATCAATATCACAATCCTTAGGCACAGCAAGCAAATCTGTAGGAAATATATCAAAAAATGCATGGAAAACACAAATAGAATCTAATAAAAAAGGTAAAACAACACTAGTTTCATGAATATGAGTCGAGTAAGATAAAGATCCCCTCTCAACCAATCTACGAGCATGAACATAAGATATGATTCTCTTTGGAACTGAATGAAGTGCAACCTTCCAAGCTATCCTTGGCATGCTCGGCGAAGCTAAAGACACAATCTTAGGAAAACAATCTAAGATAGCTTGATAAGGAGCCATCCAATCCATACCTAAAATGACATCGAAATCTACCATATCTAACACAAATAAGTCTACCCAAGTCTTATGCCCCAAAAAAAGTCACAACACAATATCGATACATCCGACCTACCACTAAAAAATCTCAACTGATAAGTAGTATAAGCAATCCTATGAAACTCAACCAAACCCAAATTATATAGCTTCTATTGATAATCAATCAGGAACTCATAGGCATCCTCATCCACAAAATCACTAAATCTAGAAGGACCCAAATGCGTAAATCTCTCAAACCTCTTCCAATCCTCAGAAAACATAACAATACTCGCAGCAAAAGGAGGCATAGTGAATCTGGTAGGGTGAGATCCTATTATAACAGGTAATGTAGATGAAGCTGAACTCTCGATCTTAAAAAACCATACTTAGATGTAGATGCTGAGGGAGGAATAGTACCGGTGTCAAAGGAGTACCTAAACAAAAGTAGGATCTACACTAGGTGTTGAAAGAACACCTGGCATGTCCAAAGGAGAAATCTCTAAGCAGGTCAGGAAGTGCACCAACAACCTTTCTAAGACTGGGGTAGACGAACTTTGAGGAACTGGAGTTGAACATGTATCCCAAACATGCTCAGCCGGAGGCTCAGAGGATAGTCCCTTAGCACTCCTTCTATACGGGGCTGATACACATACCCGTCCACTCCATCGAGTCTATTCACGACTCGACGCTCGCCCAATATATAAAGTCTCTGCATCTCTACTCTCATGGGACCTATTCAAAAATATCTATGCAGAAAGAGTAAAAGACAACTCATATCACAAGGTATAAAATAAATTTTCATCATAAGGGATAAAATGTGCGAAGTTTACGAAAGACATTCTATAGCCTTTCAAAGATAGCTATGGGCATCTATGTACCGATCTGCGTGACTCTTTCATTCGTACATCATTAAGAACACTAAACTTGGTTGCTCTAATACCAATTTATCATGACCCAAAATTTATGAGTGATGATGAAACTTATCGCGGTGCCTTAGCAAGTAAGCCCATCACCCAATTGATATACAAAAGAGAAAAGAAAGAAAATCTCTCAAGGTAAGGTTTCTAGAACAAAGCCAAACCATTTAAGTACAAATGCAGATATAATATAATCAATAATACAACCATAAATCCCAAATCCCGATATCAACAACCTAAGAATGTATCGAATACAAATTGAATAAAAATAAGATACATAAGAAATCTAATAGATATAACTTTTTCTCTAAAAACTAGTAAAGACATAGTCTAATGATAGAGAAAGATAGTAGAAGACATCCGGACATCTCAAAATCATCCACTACCTTAAAAACTCCAACAATCTCCTGAGTCAAGCAATATTAGGTGCACTTAAACCTGAATCTACATTAGAAGGGTATAGTGAGAGTGAGTACAGTGCGCTTGTACTCAGTAGGTATCATAGACTAACCGAGCAAAGTAAAAAATAAGACATACAAAATACACACTAAGGACATGTCACCTGCAATAAAAAAAATCCCACAATGGTATCCCACACAACTTGTACTAATAATTCTAAAATATCACATATATCATAATAAACACCATAAAACACCACAAGTATATCAAGTACCACATCTAAGTAGGACAAGGAAGAACAATATACATACAAGATCATCAAGTACAAGTATAAGAAGATACAACAATTAGGTAAGTAACAAGCCAAAGAAGAAGTAACATCATATCACAAACATAATAAAGTAAACGCAATGTGAATGGTGATGATGATGATGATCATAATGCATAAGGTTATCCCACAACCTCTGAGACCACCACACAATCTCTTTATACACCTACGGAGCTAAAGCTTCCCAACGTAGGACCTATGGGGTTCATCAACCTATATACAATCCATATGTCATATCTCCTACCTGACACATCCCTCGGAGAGGAGTTGATAGATGTCATAATAGCTCTTTCTAGCATATCCCTAGGCAGGGTTTCATAAAAATTATTGCCAGTATTGCTCGTTAATTCTACAGTCATACCATTATTTCATGAATGTGTATGATATGAAAATACAATGCTCACAATCAATCATAATCACTATTACCATAACCAACCATATTAAATATTTCCACAACCATATGAGCCAAATATCCACTCATTATTTTCAATAATCCATGAAATTTTCACATATTTCATATGTCAATAAAGGATGAATACATCAGAATACACAAATGGTACCATAAAACACCTTTTTCATCAATAAGACACAATTATCATCATGTATACAACACTATCAATGTCACATAGTACCCTACATGGTCACATATATCACATAAGGTTTCAATAACCAATAATTATATCACATTTTGACCCTCACACAGGAAAAACACATTAATAAAGTCAATTTTATAATATTTTCCATCCGCTTAACATGTATTTTGTATACAAATTAACTAACTAGACTAGTATAAAAGAGTTAAGCCATAACCTAACTTGAATGCCGAAATTGGTACACTACACTTTAAATTCAAATCCTTACACCTTATGAACAAACCCAAAATCAACTAACACATCAAAATATATAATTTATGTATTAAAGGGAAACTAATGACACCCATATTGTCTAGTTTTGATTTGGGGTCAAAATGGACCCTTGAAATGGGTTTTCTAAGAAGAAGTGCAACATCATAACTTTATTCTAAAAATGTGTTCCATATATTTTTAGAAGTCTATAGATAAAAACTCAAGTAAATACTAGTTAAAAATAAGGTTCAAATCAAAGAAAAATTATTTTTAGACTTTTCAGGTAGAATCTTTGATATTCTTTTAAAATCAAGAACTGGGGTTGTTTTTAATGGTGAAATTGAGAAAACCTAGTAATTATAGGATTAGGAACTTTATTAAAGTGAAAAAGAGTGAAATTGGGGTTTAATTAAGTCCTAAGGGTTTTGGGGTTTGAGCAAATAATCAATAAATTTCACCAAAAATAGGGTGTAATCTTACCTTAAATCGGATGATAATCACAAAAATAAACGTTACTCTAGCCTCTCAATAACAAAAAGGTTTAATTTTATTCTCCCACACTATTTTAGAGTTTATCTATCAAGGAGGAATATGAATAAAGCCTAAAATCATAGAAAAGGATTAATTTATACCCATTCTTGGGTTGCGAGAGTCGCTATTGCGACCCTAAGGTGTGCAATTGACAAATTTTGTGCCTGCACCAAGGGAGTGTAATCGAACACTTCCCTTATCAATCATACATATTTCCTATCAATGGTACTACGATCATGGCCCTTGGGTGATGATCGCTGCCACACCAGATGACAGTTGAGAACATAGAAATCTTTCAAGTCTCTGCCACACCCACACAATTCTTTCAGAATTACCAATATGCAAATAAACTATAAAACTATACTAAATTTGATGCTCTATATTCAATGACAATACCAAAATTTCAAAAGGTCATCATTTTCACAAAGTTTACCCTTGAAACTCAAAATCATGATTTTCCAAGATAAGGATCAAATTGAGATTTAAAAGCCATAAAAAACACCAAATATGTTAATGTGATACCCCATGTCTAGAGATTCTATACAATATATGACTCAATCTATTGAGTTGTACATTCTTCATATGAGTCGTATTTATTGAGTCATACCCATGTCAGTATGCGGTGATGTGAATTTTGTTCAAGTTACGAGTTGAACCAAGATGCCATCAAGTATGGTAAGAGTCATATGAAGGGAAATTGTGAGTCATCAGTGTATACTCTCTATGATTTTGTCCAAGTTATGTGTTAGGGGATACAAATCGTATTACGATGTTACTAGTCATATGTTTTGACTCGTATAATGATTAGTGTATACCATATTGATTATTCCAAGATTACTAGTAATGAGGCTAACTCGTACCTTCACTATACTCGTTGTATGGTGGACTCATGAAGAATGACGACCAAATTCTATAATTTTTAGTTAAAGGGATTTTTGGTCTTTTTTTCCTCTTATAACTCAACCCATAACCTATAACCCCTAAAGAGGCATTATTTTTATATATTTCTCAATTAATTAACAATACCATCTATCCTCCCATTTTCAAGAACATCAAGATTAGGGTTCCTCACATAAATTAATCTTTCAAGTCCCAAGGTTCAAAATTTCTTCACAAGTCAAGAAATTTTAGGTATGTGGGATTTTATGAACAAGGTTATTCTTTCATCCTTGTGTCATGAAAGTATGATTTTAATATTTTATTTAGTTGTTTTAAATTAGGGTTCATACCTAAATAACCATATTCTTCAAGTATGATACTATCATAAGATTGAAAGTTTAAAGTGCATCAGGGTTTACATATATCCCTGTTTTGACTCATAAAATTCATATGGTGATTTGAATTTCATTATCTTGATTGGAATATTGTTGAATGATTTCAAGATTATTATTTAGCATGATGTTTTGTTATGAATTTCTATGAACTAAAGCATGAATTCAAAGTCCTAAGTACAAGAATTGAGTTTACAAGAAGTTGATGCTCTTAAGCTCCATTGATATATTCTATAACATAATTTAAAGAAAAGTTTGATATTTTGATCTAAAGATAAGACATGAAATCCATACACTAGTCATATTGATCATGAATTAAAGTAAAGAGAAGCATTATTGGTTTTCATTCTACAAACCCTTATGCTATTTTAAGGTAAATTTCTTAAATTATAAGCAAATAAGTATTCTGGTAGTAGTATTTAGCACTGAGAAAGGATGCAGATGAGTGTATGCTAAATTCCTGGAAACTATAAGCCATCGTAGGATAAACTTTTTCCCCATATGGATGAAGTTTAGTAATCTCTTAAGTTAAGGTTCTATTCTGATGACAAGTGTTGAACAGGTCTCCCCAACGTGGGTAAGATGTTGGACTTCATAATAGCTCACATGGTTTATGTTGGTTAGAATAATATCCCATAAGATATAATAAAGGTAAATACTTTAAAAACAAAATTTATGTATTACTAAGTTCACTCACATGCATTATTATTCATGTTTTATGATCTTGCAATCCTTTATTTTATTCAAACTCAAGGTGAATCATTTACGCTTAGCATGCATCATTTGAAAGTTTACTTATATATTTAGTTATTATGTTACTATAAGACCTCGCAAAATCCTCATCATCAAAGTCCCTTAAAGCATTCCCAGAAAAGTTCCTAGACTTAGAAAATCTAGCTAAGTGTTAGGACTTAGTCATTTCTAAGGCCTCGAAAGTTTAAGGATTTTATTAACGAATTTTCCAACCTTTGATAGTTGATAGTTTGGTAAATTCATGATTAGGGAGGTCAATAGGTGTTCCTGGACAAGTTTTAGATTTTTTGTACTGCATTTAGACCACGTTTCGTTTCCCAAAATAGTGGGCCAATGCGATCTTAGCATGCCACATCACCTATCACATTGGTTAATATTATTACAGGATTTCCAGTCAAAAGTACTGAGGCTTGGCGTGATCATGGCGCGACGCGTCAAGTATCGCATTAACAACTGCCTCAGTGCCTAGTTCTCAGCTGTTAAAAATTCACGTCCAAGGGGAAATTATGTCATTTCTCCCCCACCCTTATTCAGTCATAACATGAGATTATTCCCCCAAAACACCAAAATGTAGTCATTCCACTTAAATCCTTTCAAGAACACATTCCAGGGTTTCAACCCAAAGTTCAAGAAAGCTCAAGATTTCACTGTTAGTTTTTGAAATTTATTCAAGAATCGGAATCCCCAAACCAAGACCATCAAGAATCATCCTTCAAAAGTGAAAATAGAGTCTCAAAAGCAAGTGTTCATCCAAAGTTCCTAATCTAAGTTATGTGTGGTTTCAACAAGAATAATTCTTTCGTTCTTGTGCCTAAAGAATTGATTTTTATTAAAGAATTTCGTGTTTGCAAGTGTGTTTTATGCCCAAATTACTTTATTTTGAATTTACGAATTTATAAGATGTTCAAGTCTTGAAATTACATGTTATTTCACTTATTTATGATGGAATTTGAGAATTTATGCAATGAATTGCACATCCCTACAATAAATTGATAATTCTAAGTATTCTTCTAAGGTAAATGTCAAGATTTAAGTTTTACTATGAAATTTTGATCATTTGAGTATATTTATATATAATCTTGAGAGACAAATACAGATTTTGATATTTCATGAAGCATGTGCTGTTAGCATGATTTAATGAACAATCCTTTTGAAAGATTGCTCTTTGATACCAAGCTAAGTTAGGAATCCACAAGATCCATAAGTTATGATTTAAAGATAAGCGAAGAATAGTTGGCTTTCGTTATACATTCTTGTACTATTTAAAGTAGATTTTCCTAGAAGTTTTGAGCCTAAGTATGGGAGTAGTATTTAGAACCAAGTTGATATGATTCTGAGGTCTCATGTCCCAGAACTATGAGCCACCTTAGCATTATGATTTACCCCAAGTGGGTTAAGAAAGTGATCACTAATTTTAAGGTTCTATTCCAATGGCAAGGGTAGAATAGCTCTCCTCAACATGGATAAGACGTTGGACTCCATGTCAGTTCACATGGTTTATGTCGGTTAGAAGAAACTCCCAAGCTCAAGTCTTTGAGTTCCCAAGTTTCCAAAGTTCTATAATCCCTAAGTTTAAAAAGAAGTCCCTATTTTCCTTAAGATAAAAGTATAAAGTTAAAAGTTATTGTTTTAAGATTTCTTTTACTTATAAGATTTAAGAATAAAAGGAGAATACAGATTTTAGAACTAGTATAATGACTCACGAGATTTATACTACATGTTTTATTATTCATAATTTATGAGATTTATATTTTAGAGTTATTCAAGCTATGTGAGTCATTCATATCAGTATGCATGGTTTTATAAAGATTAATGATATTGTTTACTTATTTCATAAACCCCATATACTCAGTACATCTCAAAAGTAATGATCCACATATATGTCTATGTGATACATTGTCTTAAAATATAGGTTCAGGTGCTCAGTCTCTGCAGCGATAGTGATCTCCAAGTACCTTCATCTACACTTCCATAGTGGTAAGTCCTCATGGTTTGGGGACTTATTTCCCAGACTGTCAATATTAATAGTAGTTGGTTTTATTGATTTTAGTTTGAGTCAGTTGGGGATCTGTCCTAATGTCTGTCTAGTTCTTTAATAGTAGAGGCTTGTCAGACTATCAACAGTGTTATAGACTTTTTAGTATGATTTTGATATTCGAACAATATTTCTTTGTTATATCACTTCAGATTTGGCATAGTATAATTATCCTAAAGTAAGTGTTAGAGATAGTAGAAGGCTCAAAGGGTTAGCTTTGGGCTACTTGTAGTCTTAAACATGGTGTGATGCCTTGGGATGAGATTTTGGGGTGTTACAGTTACTTATATATTCACCTCCACATACTCAATACATTTTAGAGGTACTGACCCACATATATATCTATATGCTACATTATCTTATAATGTAGGTTTTGGTGCTTATTTCCAATAGCACAATTGATAATGGGCATCATCACCTATGTATTGATTTTTGGTGAATCCAATAGTCTGGGGAACCAACTTATTAGACTTCTATTCAGTGACACAAGTAACTTTAGTTATTTTTTATTTACGTTCGGGTCAGTTGGGGTCTGCCCCAGTGATTCTCTAGTTAGTGGTCAAGGCTTATCAAACTATGTATGTTTTAAGATCAAAGAGTTTGTTTAATATGTCTAAGTTAAAGACTTTCATCTAGTTATGACCTCATTTACCTTCAATTTCTATATACGTTAATTCTCTTTTTATGTAAGTTTTAAGTTAAATAGATATCATGGATTAACTTAGGGCTATTCATTATCTTGTCCATCATGTAACATCCAGGGGGTATTTTTGGGGTATTACAAACTTGGTATCAGGGACTAAGGTTTAAATAGTCCTAGGGAGTTAAACAAGCCGTGTTGCATAGAGTCTTGATCATAAATGTGAAGTGTGCCATAAATATGAGCAAGAGGCTGTGGAATGTATTGGGAATCATTATTTCTTTCGTGATCTATCGTGCTTACAGTTTCCTCTAACAACTTAAGTCATGCTTTCACGTGACAAAATATGCCTCCTCATAGGTATGATTCATATCGTCCCTCTAAATGAGAATGTATCTTATGCTGAATTTTGGGTTTCCTTTCAAGTATTGGCCTAAGATGTGAATACAAATGTTCAGGGAAAATAACAGGCAACGGTCCCACTTCAGTAAAATGATAATGTAGCCAAGATTCGGGACTTCATGAGGATAAATCCACCTGAGTTCCATAGATCAAAGGTGGATGAGGATTCGAGACTTTATTGATAAGTTGAGAAAGATTACTCATATTATGAATATTACTAAAGAGGGAATTATAGAGTCAACATCCTATAGGATAAAGGATGTTGCTTACGATTGGGTCACTATGTGGAAGAATAGTAGGGGTAAGAATACAACTCCTATGAGTTGGCAGGTGTCTCAGAATACTTTTTTGGATAGGTTCTTTCCATGTGAGATAAGGAAAGCTAAAGTAGAGGAGTTCATGAACATGAGGCAGGACTTTATGATAGTGACAGAGTACTGTCTTAAGTTCACTCAATTGTCTAAGTATGATCCAGAGTTGTTATCTGACTCTAGATCTCGTATGAGTAAGTTTTTTACTTATGTCTGATTTGGTGGTCAAGGAGTGTAGGACTGCAATGCTGATAGGAGATAGGGACATTGCTCGATTTATGATTTATTCTCAACAGATTAAGGCAAAAAATTTGAAGAAAAGAGAGAAAAAATATGAGAGCTAGGACTGGACAGTTGAGTATAGTCAGTCAAGGTCTAAAGGTGGAAACCATTCATAGTTTCAAGGTTATTCATTAGTTCCTACACCATATTCAGCCAATGACCCTGTACCCAGGATCAAGAAAGAGCAGTGGGGTAGGACTTCAAATTCTAGGTCTTAAAATAGTGTAATCAAGATTCCCAATTACCCGACATATGCAAAGTGTGGTAGGACCTACCCTAGTTAGTGTTTCATGGGCGAAAGAGGTTGCTATGGTTGTGGAAAGTTGGACAACGGGATCAAAGAGTGTCCATATTTTAAGCAGGGAAGGGGATATTTGTCCTTAAGCTACTAATCCATCAGCACAGCCAGGCCACCCAGTTCCTCCACAGGGCGCATTGTCTAGTGCCTATGATGGTTAACGCCAAAATTGGTTTTACGCTTTACAATCTCATCAAGAGCAGGGGATTTCACTAAATATTATCACTGGTATGCTTTATGCATATCATCTTGATGTTTATGTATTGTTAGACCCAAGATCGCATATCTTTTATGTAACTCCATTAGTTCCTATAAATTTTAGAGTAGGTCTTAAAAATCTCTCCAAGCCCTTATTAGTTTCCACCCCAGTAGGTGAGTCAGTTGTTGCCATAAGAGTCTAGAGGGAGTGTCCTATTACCATCCTCCATAAGCTCATACTAGATGACCTAATAGAGTTGGAGATGGTAGATTTCGATGTTATTTTGGGCATGATTTGCTCTATTCATGCTATGAATCAATAGATTGTTGTATCCGCATGGCAAAGTTTTAGTTCTTGATGAAGCAGTTTTCAAATAGGAGTGTAGTTCTATGTCTCCCAGAGGTCATTTCATCTCTTATCTTACAGCTAGAATGTTAATATCAAAAGGCTTTATCTATGATTTACTCTTAGTCAAAGTTACCAAGTCTGAAGCCCTAACAATTTAGTCAGTCCATGTAGTCAATGAGTTCCCGAAGGTTTTCCCTAAAGAATTACTATGGGCACCCCTAGATAGAGAAATAAAATTTGATATTAATCTTCTTCTTGATACTCATCCCATTTATTTCCCT